>NC_142739.1:7990000-8177500 GCF_051943395.1 Hippocampus bargibanti
GTTATTTGTATCCATGGCAACCGAGACTGTAACTGCGACCACTACTGACTGGCTCGAACGTTGTTTTATTACTCCTCTTCGGTCTCCATTTTCGGATGGACTAATAATAACAAGGCATATTTTCAAGATCAACACTTATTGTGTACCTATGTATGATAATGGAAGAGGGGGTAAGAGATTACTTTTAAATTGAAAGGCTTAATGTACTTCAAGATAGCCAAACTACATTGACTACGCACCGCCATTGGCTTGGAGTTAATACAATTGAAGTGTTTTGTTTACCTTTACAGATGAGTGAAAAGAGTTTAAAAATGTCCAAACAGGTCAAAAAAGGCATCAGCGGAGACGTGCCAGCCTTGAAATCCACAGGAACTCGAAGCGAGTAAGCTGACTGGTCTAATATCGGTCTGTGACATCATTAAAAACGACTCAGCATGACGTCATGTAAAAAAAAAAAACAAACGAGGCCATGGTGATTATGTTCGTCGTTTCGCTTCTTAATTACTCTAATAGTTTACTGAAATAGTTGTTTTATGACTGTCCATTATTGTGTATTTCACTCCACATGCAGGGACATAAACTTAAAACAACAGTCAACAGTAATAGCAAAATAAACTGTTGCAGAAATTACTTGGCAAATTTTACATGTATACAGCCCACATGTGTAGTGTGGGCTTTATGTTGATTTTGAGCTGCTTCTATGTTGGTGTTTTAGCGCTGTGTTGTGCCTAAGGCAACTAAGAGTTTAACAATTACTAGTCAGCGTCATTTTATTACTACCTGTTATGTCAGGTCTACCAGTTTGGCCAGACTATTAACAAAAATATTTTTTTCCATTTTTTGTTCAATTATATGTTCCTATTCTGTTATAAGGAAACATAAGCTGTGATTTTTAACTTGGGAAAAAAACATTGTTTGTGCAGGACATCATGTAATCTGAGGAGACTTCAGGCCCTGCTTGCCAAAAGCACCCCCAAACAAGAGGTAAAGGAAAACAAAGCAGGCCGTTTTGATGAAGATACAAAGAGGCTCATGTTTCCTTAACTGTGTGTGTGTGTGTCTGTGTCTGTGTGTGTGTGTGTGTGTGTGTGTGTGTGTGTGTGTGTGTGCGTGTGTGTGTGTGTGTGTGTGTGTGTGTGCGTGTGTGTGTGTGCGTGCGTGTGTATGTGTGTGTGTGTGTGTGTGTGTGCGTGTGTGTGTGCGTGTGTGTGTGTGTGTGTGTGTGTGTGTGTGTGTGTGTGTGTGTGTGTGTGTGTGTGTGTGTGTGTGTGTGTGTGTGTGTGTGTGTGCGTGTGTGTGTGTGTGTGTGCACGTAACAACAATAAGTGGGATGCGCCTTGTGTGTTGCAGGTGTTGGGTGCAAGCAAAGCAGGCGGCAGCAGATTCCACAGCCCGCACCCTCCTAAAGACAGCTATGGAGAAGCCTCCGAGCTGGAAAGATTCAGGTTCCAATTATCACAAATGACCAAAAGTCCGACCACATTCAAGTTAAAAATGTCTTCGCTCAATTCATTTTAATTCAGGCATCTGCTGTTATCCTCGACTCATTTTAAAGTTGAAACATCTTAATTAAAAAAAAAATCACAATTTAAAGGCACGTGCAGCCAATACAACTATATTTTACATACATTTTGTGCTTGTATTTTTTGAAATTATATTCAAGGATATTGACAGAATTCTTACAATATGTCTTCTCTTACGCTTCAAAACCTGTCACTGTGAATTGCAATATAATAACAGGAGGGTAAGTTAATAAATAAAAAGAATGATGTTCCTCTTTCAGCATGACGTATGGGGAGCTGATCTGTTTTAACAACCACCCGTTCCAGAAGGCTTTTGTAAACATCCTCACCTTAATGGTCAACAATCGCCTCTGCAGGTAAAAAGAAAATGACAAATAAATAAATAAATAAATAAATAAATAGTAAAACATTTAAAACAATTAAAACGAAAACACACATAAATAAAATTTAAAATACATAAATAAAATGGAAACAGTCATAAATAAATAAAAAAATACACAAATAAATACAGTATACAAAAACACAAATAAATAAATAAAAAAACAAATACATAAATAAATAGATGAAATGAAAAAATACATAAATAAAATGAAAAACACAAATAAATTAGAAAAAAACATTAAAAAATACCTAAATACAGTACATACATCAAATGGAAAACAAAAAATACATACATAAATAAATAAACAAATACATAGATAAAGTGGAAAATAAATACATTAAAAAAAGAAAAATACATATAATATGGAAAATACATAAATAAAATTAGAAATTAATAAATACACAAATAAATAAAATGGAAAACAATACATAAATAAAATGAAAAATACATATATATATGCGCAATGAAAAATACATAAATAAAATAATAAAGGCAAATCCAAATACACAAATAAACAAATACACAAATAAATACATACCTAAATGGATAAATAAATAGACTGTTGGTTCTATGATACAGTGGATGCAAAAAGTCTACCCATGACAGTTATAATTTTTTTGAAACGCCATGCTAAAATGACACTAACATTTCACTTTGTCTTTTCATCCCAATGCAGTGATTGGATGGAGGTGGCACCGCTCGATTGGGCCCTCAAAGTGCTCCTGTGCTTGCGTTTGCTCATCAGGAACCCTCATTATCAGGTGAACGCATTGTGAGAGGTAATCAATACTTCCCCATACAGCATCACTTCATTCAAAACATCTTCTACGTTTCAGAAAATATTCCATCGTCTCCAAGGCGTCCGGTCACTTGCCAAGGTGACAAATAATAAATAAACAAAGTGTTCAATCAATCTGTCATACATGTTTTTTGGGAAAATAAGGAGAAAACAATAAATGGACCAGACTTTGGAAAGTTTTAAGTTATTGAATATTGAGCTGAAATGACATGTTGTCTTCTTGTCTGCGGTGTCAGTTTATGCAGTATGTGGCTGACACGTATTTTACATGTGGTCAACCGGGATTGGCTGCGCAATCTCTGGTCGTCATGACATGTATCTGATTAAAAATGTAAAAAAAATAATAATCATCATAATATAGAAGAAGAAGAACATAAGTGTCATGTTTTTGAGTCATGTGGATTACTGCGCAGACATATTCCGGAAATTGGCTGCTGTCGACGATCAAATGGTCTGGATCATCCAAAGTGGCGTTCCAATAGTAAGCATACCGTGATGATTTCACTTCCAAGTGCTTCAACGTCTGTTTTTTGAGTTATAGGTCACTGGATTGGATTGGATTAGCCTTTACTTTTCTTTCAGTACACATTTACATTTCACAGCAGCAAAGTGATGAAAGTAACAGAAAAGGAAAGGAAAAAGTAGAAAAACTAAATACACGAGCTGCTGTCAATGCAGCCACTCTTGTGGCGCCATCTTGAAGTAAAACACAAACAAACAAACAAACAAAAAACCTAAACATGACACAACACAAAAGACAGAGTCATTCAATCTTAAACACTTTCTGCACCTTCTTTGTTGTATGAAGCAGTTCTAGATGAAGGATGAGAGAATGAAAATGTCCTTTTCACCAGTGGATCAGGCACGTCATGGTGAAATGTGCACGTCTGGTAAAAGCTAAATGTTGAAAGCAAAAACGAAGCTGTAGCATCCATTGACGAAAGGAGATTGTCTTACATCTCCTCTCCCACGTAAATCCGCTTCAATCCCAAGCTGAGACATTTCCACATGCGCATCGGCGCTCTGCGCTGACGCTCCCTCCTTCTCATCGCGGGCTCCTCAAGCCACGCATCCATCCAGCCGCTGTCTGTCCAACAGCACCAACCTTTCCGCTGAACAAAGCATTGCATGGTCAGTTTTATGAAGAATTGGGACAAATGATTGATCACGCACAGACGAACGGCCGTGCATACATATGAGCTTGGTTAATTCAAGAATTTTGGATTGTTTAGCTTTCAAAACACTCATAAATGTCTGGGAAAAAATAAAAAAAAGACCTGGTGTCGAGTGACCCATATCTCGGCCGTGACTCAAAATCCACACATTGATTTATCTCACTTTGCTTCCCCCAAAAGTTTGAAGAATATCTGGCGTAGGTTCCATATTGACTCTGTTCTGTTTCTTATGCTTTTGTCCTGTACTCCGCGTTGGTTTTGTGTTCTTTCTCTTCCATTACAGCTGTCTGCTGTCTTTGGTCAGCTGAGACCTTCAACTTGTTCTCAAATGCCTTTGTTTTTCTTTCTTCTGTTGTTCCGTCCTTGTAGACGCTGGTGAAACTGCTGTCCACCTCAGATAGCAGCGTGCTGTTAGGAGCCCTCACGTTGCTCAGCACCTTGGCCGAAAGGTAAAATTGGTGTCCGTCGGTGTCATTAGGTTGTAACCTCACGTGCGGTGAGGTTCATGGCTGGTGAGGCACTGACGTCATCACAGTCAGATTTACAAACATATGAACTCTACAGAGTAGCTTATTCACCATTTGATTGGCAACCGTTAATGTGTTTTGTTTAAAATGTCATGTAAGCATTCTTTATATAAACTAGCATGAAAAAAAATAATTAAAAAAAAACGTGATTATCGTTTTACCTTGACTTATAAATGAAGTCCATGCACCGCCCCTTCTGAAGAAAGGCATCGATACCTTCTTTGTAGAAGCCTTCCTTATCTTTCTTGAGTTTTAAAACGTCTGTGTAAGCTCTCAGTCGTACAGGAGTGGTCCATCGTTGAGAAGGTTTCTTTAGCCGTCATCTGTACTTTTTGAAGTCAAAAAGTACAGATGACCGCTTGTCTCTTCTTAGTATTTGAACGGTAAATGTGAAAATTCTGCGATTTTGCAAAAAAAAAAGGTGAAGTTAAATGGAAAAGAACTTTAGAGTACAAATCAATAAATAAATATAACAGTTTATTTTATTTTTTTCATTTGATATTTCCATGATGACAGGTGAGGCACAGCCTCACCTGCCTCCCATGATTGCACGTCACTGGTTGTAACAATGGTTGGTCTTTCAGCTGCTATGTGGTGGAACTACATGGTGCCCTGGGTCACATGTTTATGTTCCTCCAGTCCACAGTGCAGCGCTGAAATCGGCGAGCTTCCCCTTGTGGAGAACCTCGTGGTCATCATACAAGACTATGACCTGTCGTCTAAACGGTTGGTTAGAATTCCTCTTCTGAACCAAAGTTGTATTTGCATCATTTTATGCGCGGTATTGTTTCCAGGATGGCCGCAGAGCTGCTGAGGCTCCTCTCTCCGGTGCCGCGCATCAGAGACAAGCTAAGGGATGTGGAGGCGGTGCCGGTGCTGCTTAGTCTGTTGCACACGAGCCACCTCAAATTGCTGTGGAGCGTGGCCTGGGTTCTGGTGCAACTGTGCCAGGACGCCCGCGCCAGGGCGGAGGTGCGCAGCTGGGGGGGAGTAACCATGCTTCTAAGGCTGCTTGGCAGGTGAGCGTTGGTGGTTTGGTAAGGGTACCTCATGGAGCCACCAGTGGGTGTTTATTTTTGGTCTGATGCTTTAGTTGTACTTTGAATATTATGGTGTCCAGTATTTGTAATGGGGCAGTCTTGAAAGTTGTTTTTATGTTTATTACTTTGCATGCACATGACATTGGAAATTTTAAATGTTTGACAGACCCCAGGAAGTTTCAATGTTTTTACTTAACATCTTGATTATGTAAAAAAAAAAAGTGGGGGGGGAGACACATGCCACTGAGGTTTAACTCATTTTAAAGATAAAAAAAATCATTATAACATGCAATATGTTTGAAATGTGTGACATATAAATAAAATGTATAGATTTTCTGAGATGATGACAAATATTCAAATAAAATCATTTTAAATTTAAAAATATATATACAAAATCTTCTTGGCAATTACTATTATGTTGTAAAACTGACATAAATGTTAAAATTTGAAAGAAAAGAGAGGCAACATTATGTTTTGGAAGGATACAAATTTTCATTAAACAATAAATAAATAAAAAAACAAACATTTTGAATGGGAAAAATATACAATCAAATTGAAAAAAATGTACATTTAAATGAATGCATTCTATAGCAACTTTACGAGACTGACAACTGTAATTAACTCATTCACTGCCATTCCCATTTTTTTTCGAGAATTTAAAATATGACGTAGAGCGCAATTCCCGAATTTGTTCGGGTTTTGTTTTTTACTTGCGCGGGTGCAGCATTTCCCTTTTTTCCATGTTAGCGCTTTGTTACAGCTTCAGATGTTAAAGCGCAATACAAACCAATATGTATGTATTGCATTGTATTTTGGACTGCTGCCCTCATTTCAAGCTCCATATAATTTAGGAATTAACTATTTCTTTCCGATGAAAGAAGAGAGTCTAAGGTTTTATACGCTGCATTGAATGTTTATGTAGTCCTAAAAGTCCATACAGTGAGACCTCAAATTAGTGTGTAAGGCGAAAAGTGTGTATCTCAAAAAATAATTTCCCATAGGAAACCATTAAAATGGGAATAATCCGTTCCCGGGTTTCCATAAAATATACTTTTCAACTAAATAAGCCTAAACAACTACACACAACATACCTTATTCTATGTATAATAAATGTGCTATTGTATTGTAATGAAAGAAATACACTGCATTGTATCATAAAGTCACTTTATTTATATTTGTGATGGTCATTTATGGCTTGATGGAATGGCGTTGGAGGTCGAAGGTCAAAGGGAATTGCTGTTTGGAAAGCGAGGCGCATTACATGAGGACTGCAATTAAAGAAATAAACTGTGCTGTAAAATAAAGTTTTATTTATGTTTTTGATGGTCGTTGATGGCTTATGGAAGGAGAGTCACCTTCCATATGGACTGTTGGTAACTTAACCTCGGTTGCTGTTCGTTCGTGTGCTTCCGCCGAAGATCACTCCGCCAGCCGTGGTGGGTGTGTATTATGAAAATAGTGCTTATTATAAGGTTTCATTTTCATAAATGTGACGTTTGTAAGACGAAAAGTTTGTAAGATAAGGTGTTTGTAAGTTGAGGTCTCACTGTATTCTGTGGGTCTTGGAATTTGAGTGAAAATGGCAAAAACCCTGGCACTGGAGTGGACCCATTTTTGCACGTCTGGCAGTGAATGAGTTAAGAATCTTTAAAATAGGGCCAAAATAAACATCCAAGAGAAGAGAATGACAGAGTCATCTTTTTTCAGCGATCGGCACTTTGTCTGTGACCGCTTGCCTGTCGAGAAGCTGTCGAGCGGCAACAGTCACATGCGCGGAGAACATACGAAGATCGGACCTGGGGAGGTTGCTGACAACCTTGTTGCCCTGAAGTCAGGTCAGGTAGCAAACAACAACAGCACAAACAAGACACATTTTTCTTGAAGGTTAAAGGTCAAGGAGCAGTAGTTCAACTAAATGATTTGTTGCATGGAAAAACAACATTCAATCTCCCTGGAGATGTCTTATCAGACCAAGAGAATGTCAACATATCATTTCCTCTACAGAGATTCAGTCACATTACATAAGATGTGACTTGCTCTCATTCCAAGCTTGTTTTTCAATAACTCAAGCGGCCATGCTTAATAATAATCATCTCAAATTCATTCTTCCATTCTGTGCCAGATAACCTCTCCAACGGCACCCAACCGATTCAAACTCAGTCAAAGTAACAAATATGCGGATTGTTTAAAGGAGGTTAGCTATAAGTTTTATTTGCCTAACAACCCGAAGGTTCTAAAATGTAGCACTTTAAAAGTTAAGGTGTTGGTTAGCAGTGTTAAAGTGCTGCGTTAGTTATGATTAACAGTTTGGGGCTAGCTTCGCGTTTCAAGTTAAGGTTAGTGGTAGGTTGGTTAAAAATGTATTAGCTAAGAGGCTATTTGTAGCATGGTTACAGGAGGACAGGATATACATTTTAAAATTCTATCTCTCAATTATAAAAAGATTAACAAGACTAAGACACATTTGGAAGCGCTTAAGTTTAGTTAAGTTAGCGATTAGTAATTGGTCGAAGGCTACAATTTGGAGTAAGAACTAGTGGTTTGGGGTTAGCAGCAGTTGGTCACAACACTCTTGCACATTGTTACTGGGGGGTATTCTTGAAATGTGATTTGAGTGGATTGGTATGGCGGAATATGTTAGCTAGCGGGTCTTTCATTAGGTTCAAGACTGTTCTCAAGAACAGAAAACGCATGAAATTGTTTATAAACAAAAAAAGGTCAGAGAACATTGTAACAGGACAGTTAAAAATATGCATTATTACTGAAATCTATGAAATAACAAATATTCCTTTTTTTGTTTTTGGGGGAGGCAGCCTGCTGCACAGCTCTGACCGAGCTCAGCCTGGAAGACTCATGCGCTCATCAAATTGTGCTGGTCAGTTTACAACACGAAATGATTCCCAAACAACAATTGAATCCACTTGACTTTGCCCTATCAGGAAAACGGAATCTATGTCCTCGCCAAATTGATTTTACCACAAAACTCTGGACCCAAGGTATCATCTTTGCAGGTATGACGTTTTGTGTTTCAGATATGTGAGTGATGATGGTACACGTTGTCTGTGTCTGTGTGTGTTTAGTAATATGACCCAATGTGTTGGCAGTGTTACGCCTTCCGGGCACTGCGCTTTCTTTTCAGTGTGGAGAGGAACAGACATCGCTTCAAGAGGTATTCATGACATCATCCCAGTTAACATGAGTGATATGTCGCTTGTTTTATTCTCCTTCCAGGCTCTTTCCCACGGACCTTTATGAATCATTTATCGACGTGGGCCATTACATGCGAGACCTGGAGGCCTACGAGGGTCTTCAAATCAAAGTGTCACAGTATTCTGTGAGAAATAAACGCGAACCAAGACAGATTATTTTATAGTTTTCTCGTTTTATCGAGTGATATTTTTGGGGTTGTCTCACAGGAGGAGGAGTTGGAGAGCCTGCGAGATAACATCATGGCCGTGGACCACAACCGGACTGTTCTTGGGCTGATTAATGGCTACGCTGTACTGGATCACCTTGGCACTGGTGCCTTTGGAAGTGTATTGAAGGTGCAGGCTCGTCAGCGTGTGGTGTCAGCCCAGAGTTGTCTTTCGAGCTGGCAGTCAATGAGTTAAAAATTCTTTGTAGGTACTCGATAGGGTTGTTGTCAGGGGATTATTTCTCCCTGGAAACACAGGATGCGGCGTACAATCATCAAAATGACTTTCAGTCACTACAAACAGAACAATCAAAATAATTACGGGAAGCAAGTCGCGTTTTGGTCTGCTCAAATCTCAAGACATAACCCGACTTCCGTGACTCTGTTGAGGTTTTTCAGGTCCAGAAGCAAAGCGCTGGGAATATGGTGGCCCTGAAAGAGGTCAACCTCCGAAACCCGGCGTTCGGCAAAGACAAGAAGTCACGAGACTGGAATGTGGAGAAGATCATTGCCGAGTTGACCATCATCAAAGAACAGGCCAGAGCATTTGTTGTTGTTGTTGTTGTTCGAACAAAGTAAAGACTTAGGGAATCTATCTTAGGGCATGAAAGTGTTAAAAAGAAATAGTTGTTGTCATGGTCTCTCCATAATGTCCATTTTCACCGGTCGCTGGCAATTCCAGAATATAAGTCCACCAATGAACAGAACACAATTGTATTATTCTGCAGATGTCCCACCCGAACATCGTGAAGTACTACAAGACCTTCGTGCACGGTGAGGTTCTTTTCTGACAATCACGTCGTCTAAGAAAATGCGACATAAATTGACCGGCTTTCCCCTTTTAAGACGACAAACTGTATATTGTGATGGAACTGATTGAGGGAGTTCCTCTACTGGAGCGATGCAACTCACTGAAGGAGAAGAAGCAGCGCTTCACTGAGGAACAAATCTGGAAAATCTTCATCCAGGTAATAAAGGGACGATGCTGCGTGTGTATATTCTCATCTTCAAACGGACCATGCTTGGGTATGTGCGTTAGGGTTAGGGGTTGGGCGACTAGATGGTTAGGAGAAGGGTTTAGGAATAAATCTGCAGATCGTGGTATTGAAATGCTCTGTGGGTGTGATTTCCTCCACAGATGTGCCTGGCCTTGAGATACCTTCACAAGGACAAACGCATCGTCCACCGCGACCTCACACCCAACAACATCATGTTGGGTGACGAGGAGAAAGTCACCATCAGTAAGCTTCATCCTTCTAAGCAGCGATGTCACACACGTGTTTTGGCTGGGGTCTTTAGCATATTTATTTTCACCCGCAGCCGATTTTGGCCTGGCCAAACAGAAGCAGGAGAACAGTAAACTGACCTCAGTGGTGGGCACCATCTTGTACTCTTGGTGAGAAGAGACGACGTCCATTTTCTGTTTTTTTAAGGGAAGTTCATGTGCCGTGTTATCAGGTGTATAAGGCGGACCGTAGTATAAGATGCGCCCCCGAGTATAAGGTGCACCCCCAATGAATAGTGTATTTTCAAACTTTTCCCATATATGGGGCGCATCAGACTTCAATGAAGGTCATGTTTAAAATATGTTTCCATAAATAAGCAGTGTCTGAAACTCATGACAAAAAGTTAGCGGACACCAGGGCAGACAACTGTGAAAAGTTGCCTTCCCCATTTTTCACAACTTGCATAATAAGACGACTAATCGCAAAAAAAAAACATTGTTGCAAAGTACTAAGGATTTATTTTATTAAGGATGTACCGACCACAAATGCTCCCTTGCTTAATTGATGGTAAATATCCTTTGCAGATGATTTTGCTCCAATTGTGGTTTGTCCATACACTGTTTGGCATGTTGCACAATGCAATGTTTGCGTTGCGTCGTCTGCTACAAGCCACGTAACTCCTCTTTCCACGATCCTTTTAATAATCATACATTGATTTTTAAGTGCCTTGCAAAACTCTCAAGTACACTTTACAGTCACCGGATAATGTACGTCTACGTTTTGTAGTGTCATAAATTTTGTTAGCTTATTTTCAATCTTTCTTCTGGGGGTGAGGTTCTGTGCATCTACTTTAGAAAATGATATGCAAATGCGGGCCTTATAACACTCGGGAAAGTCCGGGATCACGAAGCAGGTTTCTGATTGGCTGCCGTGCCGAGTATTCAAATTGCCAAACTAAGCAAAATTCCAAAATTTCCAAACCCACCAAAGATTTCGAAATCTGAATAATTTATTCAGATTTCAGAATCTTCATTCAAACGTTTGCTTTATCAAATAAAGCAGATGCTTGATTTGAAAAAAACATATCTATTTTTTTCGTGAAAAAGTTGTCGGCCACCCGGGCGGAAATGTTTTGTAAGTTGTACGCCCGACGTAAAAGATGCACGCCCCGGGCATCCGGACAGACGTTATTTCAGACACTCATACAAAGCACACCACATTATAAGGCGCTACAGTAGATTACGCACGACTTGTTCTACAGGGGGAAATGGAGTCGGTGGCTGCTGACAGTCATTGCGCGACCTGTTGTGGCTCAATATGACTTCACATATAAGGCGCACTGGATTATAAAGTGAAGGGTCTTCTTTTGGTTTGGATTGGATTTACCTTTATTAGTCTCGCAGTGGAGAAATTTACATTTAATTCGTTTATATTTTGAAGAAGATGAAGGCTTTTGGGTGCGCCTTATTCACCGGAAAATACGGTAAATGCTTATAAAAGCATGCTATTGAGTTGTAAAAACAAGTCGAAGCTAAATCAAGACATATTTTGCCTCTTTGTGTGTGCACATGTGTGGGTGTGTGTGTGCGTGTATGTGTTTGTCAGTCCAGAGGTGGTGAAGAATGAGCCATATGGCGAGAAGGCCGACATTTGGGCTCTGGGCTGCATTGTCTATCAGATGGCCACCTTGGAGCCGCCATTTCACAGCAACAATATGTTGTCGCTGGCAAACAAGGTGGCCTCAAAAACACACGCAGACGCACACACATACATGAACTGAGATTTACATAGCCTTATGTGTGAGAGAATCAATATTATTCAATGTTGTTTTTGTGTGTTTCGTAGATTGTTGAGGGCATCTATGAGCCACTAGAAGATGGAATATACTCTGAAAGGATGGGGGACATGATCACATGGTACCAGTCATATTAGATAAACACATAAACAGTTTGTATGCATTTTAAAATGGTTGTGTTGAAAGAAAACATTTTTAACCAAAAGTCTTTGAATCTAGATTTTCAACATTATAGAATAGGTGGATTTGAACCACACTTTTTAATTTTTTTCCCTGTTCTCGCTGTGAGGAAATCATATCATCACTGTGTGTCAATAACGCAGGTGCTTGAGTCCAGACCCAGAGCAGCGTCCTGACATTGTGGCAGTTGGCTCTCAGATTGCTGACCTCATGATGAGGCACATGGATGCTTTGTATGCTTCCCACTATGCTCTGGAAAAGCAAGCCGAGCGCGCCAGGAAACGAGCGCAGAGGTATTTCCTGGAAGGGCGGCGGAGTGGGAGAAGCTGTTGCAGTTCACTCCTGACTCAGGTAGTTTCTTCTCTCTGGAGCAACACTGTTTTTAAAAAAATATCTCCACTGTATGATTGCCAGACTTGATTTATAACTAAAATGCTGTAATGAAGCCTCCTTTTTTGACAAATGTGGACTAGGGCCGTCTTGATTAAGCTTTTTTTATATATTTGATGATGCTGTTACCCATAATATATTGAATACTCCCTTTGAAAACAGAAGCCAGTATATTATTCAACTATTTTCTTTGAAAACAGAAGCCAGTATATTATTCAACTATGTTTCTATGTATATTTTAAAGGTTGGATTGGTGACATGAAAACAATTCCCATTTTTGTGTTGTAAAAAGCAAATACAATTTGTAACAACCATGAAGTCAACACATAATTTGCCTTCTGCATGAGATTTTCGGCTGGGGGACTTGAGTTTGGAACCTGTTTGTATTTTTTGACTGGTTTTGGATGAGATAAAGGGAAAGTTCTTGAACCGTTTAACATAGCGTCCCCAACCTTTTTTTTTTGAGCCAAAGACCAGTTTAATGCAAGACAATATTTTCAGGGACCGTCCTTTAACATGAGATAAATAAGATGAATACAAAAAATATATATGAGCAACATGAAAACCGTCTAATTTTCGAAACTTAAAAATAAACATGATACATGACAGGAGGAACGTTCGTTCGATCTGAACGCAACGCTTTGTGGTCACTATTATGAGGTTTAAACGTGCCTTCAAAATAAGATACGTCGCAAATACAAAGTGTAAGAAAATACGACTCACCAACCATCGCCGCATATTATGCAGTTTGCTTGGTGCATGGGAATCTCGGGTTGAGATGAATCGTATTTTAACTCAGACTACTGATACTATCGATTAAATGTAACTTTCTTTTTCTTGAAAGGCTTTAGCTTCACTTCAGTCAACTGGCTGGGATGTTCCCCTTCCCAACGACGTGTTTTGTTTTGATTTTTACTCATTTTGCTAGCTGCTATGTTTCTTTTTCCCGGTAATTTATCAGGTGACCAAGAAGCGTACCTACATGCGTCATGTTGTGACATACTCTAGTCTAGACGGAATTAACAGAGAGTCCGGGATGTTTTTCAAAATAAAACGCAAAACGCCTTTCCCAAATACGACATAAATAGAAATAAAGTAAATTCCTTCTTTATGTAGAGCCTCGTACCAAACGACTCAAGTTTTTCCTTCTTTTTTGTGCTTCCAGACACAAACATTAACAACGCCTGAATTTGTGAGTTTTCCCCCAGGCAACATGGAAAATAATCTCAGTTTAGGTAAGTGTCCTTGAGAGTTTTGAAAGGCGTTTATGAATGAAATATATTATTATAATTATAGTTTCACAACATCAACCAATCTGTGACACTGAATACATATTAATATTGTTTCAGACGACGCTTCAGACCCCGAAGAAGCAGGGACTAAAGACGAGCAAGGACCACCCGACAGTCAGTTGCGTATCTGCAGTTTGTATGACCAGCTTTTAGCCACCTAATTTTTTTTCTTACAATTTATAAGGGTCAATATCTGCCGCCTGCGATAGAACTCATCTCACTCCATGTGGGCAAGTAAAACTTGGTTGTATTTACATTTTTCAATTCAAGTGATAAAATTCAGATTTTTTTCTTCTCTCGAGTTGTAAAATTGGGATGGAAAAAAAACTTGGTTTGGGAATATTGAATAATTGTGCTACTTGAGTGCAAAAAAACTGAGTCATTGGACAATAAGTCCAACCCTGTCAATATCATGAGTTGCTTTCAGAAATGCTTATTAAAACGTTTCTTTGTGTCATTTTAGGGAGGATTTATTGACAGTGAGGGTGAAACCCAAATCAGGTGTCTATGGAATGTGATTAAAAACTATCATTGTTGACTTTGAGAATCTCAATTTGGTAAATTTGGTATCGGGTCAGGAATCTGCGTCTCCCTGAGGAACCTTCGCCAGATCGAAGATCCAATTCACAGGTTGCTGGTGCAATTGCACAAAGTGCTCTATATCACGCAGGTACAAACTCCTATTTCACCTACTGGACAGTGTTCTTTTCAAATGAAATCTTAAACTAACATTTTGATCCTTTTGCCAGCAACCTCCAGCTCCACGTCACAATGCTAAGAGGCAGCTTATCGAAAGATTCAAAAAGTATCTTTTCCATTTTGGCAGTGACCCACACAACCTGAAAATGGAGCTCAGCAAGGTTGGTTACCGAGCCTCCATTTGGTTTAGATATCTGGCTTCTTGCCAACATTTCATAAAGGAAGTGCCTGCAATATTTCAACGGTGCAGCTGGTCCAGGGGTCATGTGATTTGATGGAGTCTGGTTCCAGCAGTCCAGACTGGTGGCCGGTGGTTCTTCCCTCCACCGGAGACACTGATGAAGACTCAGGTATAAGTGTGGTTTCCTTAAAAACAATCAATCAATCAATCAATCAATCAATCAATGAACGAACGAACGAACGAACGAACAAACGAACGAATGAAGGAATGAATAACAATACTGCTACAGTGAAACCTCGGTTTACGAACCCCTTGGCTTACGAACTTTTCGGTTTACGTTACATTTATGAAAATTTTACCTTGGCATACAAACTATTTTTCAGGATACACACAGAGCTGCCACAATGAGTGATGTGTCGTTCGCGAACAGGCCCGTTCTCTTAACAAAATGGTGGCCACTGTTTTTGTCCGCTATTCCCCGCCCCCAGTCTTCGGTTAAAGCCACGTGATTGGTCAAGAACGCAGCAGTGGTGAATGGGGTTACAGACAGAGAGAGAGTGAGGCCGGTCTCCAAATAACAAAATGCCGTCTTCGGTTAAAGCCACGTGATTGGTCAAGAACCCAGCAGTGGGGGGCGGTGGTTAAACATTAAAGAGACAGGCAGACAGAGATAGAGTGAGAAAACACACACACACGAAAGGGAGATGACAGAGCTTGAAACAAAAAAACAAAAGTGTGAGAGTGTGAGAATAGTGAGAAAATGGCTAGAAAACAGTTAAAATACCCCATCACTGTCTGTGTATCCCATGTACACTTGATGCAAAAAGCAATCAACCCAACTAAACAGATCACAATTGATGAAGAACTAGATACAATTATCACAGAGAAAGCACCGACAAGGGATCATTCCTCAAGATGATGAAAGAAGCCTATGTTCCTCATCAAGTGTTTCATGCTGAGGAAACTGGACTCTCCATTCCATCAAGCCATTAACGACCATCACAAAGGTAAATAAAATGACTTTATTGTATAGTACTTTATTGTATAGTAGTATAGTATTTATTGTATAGTATTGTATAGTATTGTACAGTTTATTTTTTTTTAATCATAATACTATTGCACATTTATTATACATAAAATAAGGTATATTTTGTGTAGTTTTAAAGGACAACCGACGTCTCCGGACAAGTTGTGTCCATAATTTGTAAAATGGCTTCAAATGACTTCTAGTAGGCGTATTTTAATAATATTCCACCGCATATAGCTATATTTTATGTTTTAAGACTCGCGCTGAATATTCAGGCAGTCTTGTTTTTGAGTTGGTGATGAGTCCGTACGTGATATCACTAAAGGACCGCCCCTGACCGTAAAAAAGACGCATTGTTAACGGTCCTTCCATCACGTCAATGTATTTTGCTGTACTTGTTTGGTCTGGGAACCTCGTGTTGCACCCAAAAGCCGCCAGAAGGCCAGAAGAGGGCGTCCAAGCGCCATATGAGGAATTTATCAGCCTGTGGAAACGGAGGTGGCCACAGGAACGCGCCATTTTGTGCCTCTTTTTTTGGGTGAGAGATCTCCCCCCAATGTTGCCTCAAAATAGCACAAATCAATTCTTTAATTGATTGCAAACATGTATGCTGTCCTCTTCAGAACTATTTGAATCATATTCATAACTGGATGTGTAACAAGAAAGCATATTCTCCGAATCTGAAGCCATTGTTTTGATTCTCCAGCAATGCAAGACGTCTTGGCGTGACGTCATGAACTGGGGGCGGGACTTTCTGAAAATGCCCAATTCGCAGCTCAATTTTTTGGCAGATTTTGGACACTTTAAGTTATTTTTATTGGTGTTTTGCATTTGACTAATAATATCATACTGCGTGTTTTGGGTATTTTAGATGATATTAAACGTTTTTCTGATGTCAGTTAAAAAACAAAAGTGACGTCGGTTGTCCTTTAAAAATTAAAAAGTAGAAAATTATGTTTTATGGGGACCTGGGGACGGATTATTTTCGTTTTAATGGTTTCCTATGGGAAATTAAGTTTTGGGATACACACTTTTCTCCTTACACACTGTGTCTGGGAACCAATTAAGTTCGTAAGCCAAGGTCCCAGTGTACTACTATTATTACTACTACTACTACAACAAATAATAATAATCATTATTATTATTATTATTATTATTATTATTATTATTATTATTATGCTTCTGTCTCCCGCAGGTGACATTCTGAGGGAGGGAGTCACGTATGAGCAGATGCAGGTAGAAATTGAATTATTGTTATAATTATTCAGAGGAAGCAAAGTACAAAAAATCTTTGTAGAAAAAAATAAGACTGCTATAGGTGAAGTCAAATCCATATATTTGACTAGGTAAGTATAAAAAAATAGAGACTGTAGCCTGAATAGTGCGGAAGACTAAGTACAAAGTATTTGTAATTACTGTATTTTCCGTTGTATAAGGCGTACCCAAACACCTTGATTTTCGTCAAAAGATGACCCTGCGCCTGATATGCAGGTGCGCCTTAGAAATGAAGTAACATTGAGCCACAACAGGCCTCGCAACTATTGTCAGCAGCCACCGACTCCATTTCCCCCTGTAGAAGTGCGTAACCCCAGCCTCTGCTATAATGCCTTATAATATGGTGTGCCTTATATTTGGAGAACTTTTATATGTTTCTATATTATACCTGTATTTGAAAAATGTTTTGAATTCATTGAATCTACGCCCTATATTCTGGTGCGCCTTATAAATGGAAAACGTTTGAAAATACACCATTCACTGGCGGTGCGCCATATACTCCGGTGCCTCTTATACACTGGAAAATACGGTACAGTAGTCATATTCTATATAAATCAATATGTATTGTATTATATATTCCACCTCTGATGATATTTTTTGCTGTTCCTGAAACCCCAACATGGTTGTCTTCAGGCCATGGTTGAGGAACTGCTGGATGAAAGTGGCTACTACAGAGATGAGAGTGGCAGGTGCGCTTCACCATGGTGACGAGTTGCTTTCTGTGTGGGCAGCGAGTAGGTTGTACAAACACATTTGTGTGTGCAAAACCACAGACTCACACACAAGTAAAGAAAAACAAGTTTATCGAGGAAAGGAGCCTGTTTGGTCAGTGCTTATAAATAAAATGTGTTAATATTATTAAACACACAAAGTGCATGTACTGTGTACACACACACACATGATAAACATTATTACTTTAACATTTTTTTAATAATACTGTACTGTACATCCCAAACTAATCGACTAATGGATGCAGAATATTTGTTTTAAAGGACAACCGACGTCTCTGGACAAGTTGTGTCCATAATTTGTAAAATGGCTTCAAATGACCTCTACTGAGCGTATTTTACAAAGATTCCACCGCGTATAGCGATATTTTATGTTTTAAGACTCCCGCTGAATATTCAAGAAGTCGTGTTTTTGAGTTGGTGACGAGTCCGAATGTGACGTCACTAAAGGACCGCCCCTGACCGTAAAAAAGACGCATTGTAGCGGTCCTTCCATCACGTCAATGTATTTTGCTGTACTTGTTTGGTCTGGGGACCTCGTGTTGCACCCAAAAGCCGGCACAAGGCTAGAAGAGGGCGTCCAAGCGCCATATAAGGAATTTATCAGCTTGTGGAAACGGAGGTGGCCACAGGAGGTCGCCATTTTGTGCCTCTTTTCTGGGTGAGAGATTTCCCCCCAATGTTGCCTCAAAATGGCACAAATAAATTCTTTAATCGATTGCAAACATGTATGCTTTCCTCTTCAGAACTATTTGAATCATATTCATAACTGGATGTGTAACAAGAAAGCATATTCTCCGAATCTGAAGCAATTATTTTGATTCACTGGCAATGCTAGACGTCTTGGCGTGACGTCACGAACTGGGGGCGGGACTTTATGAAAATGCCTAATTTGCAGCTCAATTTTTTGCAGATTTTGGACACTAAGTCATTTTTATTGGTGTTTTTGACTAAAAATATACTGCGTGTTTTGGGTATTTTAGATGCTATAAAACGTTTTTGTGATGTCAGTTAAAAAACAAAAAAGTGACGTCGGTTGACCTTTAAAGCATAAATGTAAATTGCAAGTCAGAATAGCTTACAATGTAACTGCAAATAATTGAAATAAAAATGTAAGTGCATTTTATAATGTCACTGACAGCCACGCATGCATATATGCAGTGTCTGAAGCTCATGACAAAAAGTTAGCGGACACCAGGGCAGAAAAGTTGCCTGCCCAGCCATAAAGTTGCCTGCCCCATTTTTCACAACTTGAAACAGAATAAGACTCTGTTTGGCAATTTGCATACTCGGCACGGCAGCCAATCAGAAGCCTGTTTCGTGCTTCGGACTATCCCGTGACTGCAAAGTGTACTTGAAAGTTTTGAAAGGCGCTAGAAAGAGGAGTCCACGTGGCTTGGAGCAATGTGGTTGTACCTTTTGCTTTATTGAATAAAACAAACATTTGATTTGAAAAAAAAACACGTCTTTTTTTTCTTTAAGAAGTTGTCGGCCACCCGGGCGTTTTGAAAATTGTACGCCCAACGTAAAAGTTGCACGCCCCGGGCTTCCAGGCAGATGTTATTTCAAACACTGATATATGTTAAGCTTGAGAAATCATAAATCGGGAGATTTTCGTACTGGCGACTGCGTGTTAAAATAATGTGAGCGTTACAAAAGTGTAAATTAGACGTAAATAAAACACAACAATGCGTTCATTGTTTATAAATTCAATTAGTATACAAATGTATTGTGATTTTTTTTTTTACATTTTCTTTTGTTTCACCTTACAAATGAACTGTCTGCATTGTGTCAAGAGTTGCTTTATTAAGTGAGTATTGTGACTATGTACTGTGGTCAAAATCGGGAGTCTCCCGACCACACTGAGACTTATCATGTCCGTGCACGTGAACAACTATTTAAGTGTTCTTGAGAGTTTTGAAAGATGCTTATAAATGGCATGTATTATTATTATTACTTTGAATGGGGGGGTGTCGCTGTCAAGACTTGGTTTTAGTGAACTGTCCTACCTTTGGCCACAAGAGGGAGACAAAAGATTATAAACACGTCTCAAAGTCATGTATTTGGGCGTCTTTGGACTATTTTGCTTCATTCTTCAACGAACTCGATTCATATTAAATTTCCTGTGCTTTGTGTTGATTTTTAGGGAGGCAAAGAAAAAAAGCAAACCCCGTCCACATTCTTCCTCTTGAGTCACACACGCCGATCTACCATTTGAACTGAGTTCATGAACTCTTGAGGTCTTTTCGTCTTTGCACTTATGTGACGTAACACGTGGCTGGTATAATTAAGGTAAGGAAGGTTTTGCTCTGTCACTTTCAGTATGAAAACATGTAGTGTTTTGATACGCAGGTAGAGGGCAGTGTTGCGATAAAAAACAATCATAACCTATTCATCTTCAACCATTACTAATGTAGTCAGTGAGTGTGAAATATTTAATGGCAAAAAGTAGACATCATTGTTACGCAAAATTAGGCTTGTGCTGTGAAGAGGTTGCCATAGCAACGTTGCTTTCTACAGACCGGAACAACTCATGGGATGCTAAGGTGAGGTACGTAATACAATGGAAACTTGACAGTCTCAGTTCTGAAAGACTTGTTAAAGGCATCATAAAAGATCGCAACATTAGCTTGAAGCTACATCCCGTTACGAAGCCAAACAAATGCACACTTGGCAGTAGATTGAGTCACTGGTTCTCAAAATGTGGGTGCAGGGGACTGGGGGGGGGGTCAAAAAATGACCGTGATATAATTTGAGAAAGTGTACATCTACACGTGAGACTTAGGCCATTAAATAGTCTCTCCTTACTTCACTTTGACGCAATTTAAAAAGTTCATATAATCAGATATTTTTTTTTACTTCAAGTCAATGTAACTCATTCACTGCCAGACATGCAAAAATGTGTCCACTCCAATGCCAGGTTTTTTTGTCACCGTCACTTGAATTCCAGGACCTACAGAATATTGTGTTTTAAATCTACATCAGGGGTTTCAAACTCGCGGCCCGCGAGCCAAATGCGGCTCCCGAAATAATATTTTGCGGCCCGCCTTGATATGAAAGATTAATGTTAGTGCGGCCAGCATGATTGATATGAATGAAACTTGTGTGTGGAGCTGAACAAGTAGGCAAGATAAGCATTGTTTAGGACAGTTCATGTTCAATATTTTCTTTCTGTTAAGAAAGTTAAAGGTTAAAGAACTGTGAATACAGACATTTGAAACTTTTAACTTTTGAAAATTTATTTATTACTGGTTCATTATTTTTTTTAATTCATTTTTCCATTTATTCATTTAATTCTTTTTTTTGTGTGTGTTAAAAATAAAGATTTTGAGAACATTGGAATGTTTTATCTGTGATTTTCTTGTGGAAAAACCGATGCGGCCCAGCCTCACCCAGACTCTGCCTCCAGCGGCCCCCGGGTAAATTGAGTTTGAGACCCCTGATCTACATAAACATTCAACACAGCGTTAGAAACTTTAGACAATCCTCTTTCATCAGAAAAAAAGTTAATTCCTAAATAGGTCTGGAGTTATATGATCTTAAAATGAGGGTGGCTGTCCAAAATACAATGCAATACATACACATTGTTTTATATAGTGCTTGAACAACAGCTAAAGCTGGAAACAAATTCCTTGTGTGTTCTACATACTTGGCAATAAAGATGATTCTGATTCTGATTCTGAACAAAGCACTAACATGGAAAAAATGGAAATGCTGCCCCTTGTGGAAAAGAAAAAAAAACATTGTCAGAGGCCATGGCCAGTGCTTTATCGGCACCCAAGCATGATAAAAAACCTGAACGAATTCGGGAATGGCGTTCTTCGTCATATTTTCAATTCCTGAATAAATTTGTGAATGGCAGTGAATGAGTTAAAAATAATATTGTCTGATATGTTCCTAAAAACAAAAGATACAGTATACATAAAAACAGTGCTACCTGTTTATGAATTTGTGGACACTCTTTTTAAATCTGTCCCACAAGATACAGGTAACATCCGACTTACGACCGAGTTCCGTTCCGACCAAACGGTCGTAAGTCGAAATGGTCGTATGTCTAAATCCATTCAAAATGTTCAATAGAGACTCGAAGGCTAAATGACATGCCAACTCTCCCCTTCTGGTGCCATCACACATTCGATTGCTGTGTGAGATGCTGGCTGCCTGGACAAAATTGTCCGACGCCTTGCTGGCCTGCTAGCGCGTTGTAGTGCCAGGCGTATAATTAAAATGGTAAAAAATAGGGTCTGGAGGTCATGGTCGAAAGTGCGGGTGGTTGTAAGTCGAGCTGGTCGTAAGTCGGATGTGAACTGTACAGTATTCTGAAATATTTGCCGATTTGCTGTTTTTGTCCACCCCATCCCTCAACAGGAAATTAATGCCTTGGGGTCAATGGAGAATACTTTTGTAATTCACCTGCTGAAATCTGACTTTGTTAACCTTTGTCTTCATGTTTGATTGCTGTTAGGAATACACACGAGGCTCTTGAGGGGAAAAATTTCTATGTCTATATATTATGTATATATGTCAAAAAACTTTGAAAAGTCGCTTGAGTGCTCTCGTTCCAAGCATGACGTTAATGGTGCCGTGTGTGGTGGTTAACACGTGTTTCCACTCACGTGCAGGATCACGGGCCCACGTGGCAAGCCAATTATCAACCTGCCTCCATCTTTTTTTCCCCCTTGATGGAAAAATCCAATTACACACGGAACCTATTCAGTTATTCCAATGACGCGGCATACAAATAAGTGACCACTATATAAATGGAGTGTTAACATGTTTTTCCTCAAATGTATATTCTTGTCATTTGTCAAATGTAAACTTCACAAAAAAAAGAGATGTTAATTTTTTTTTTGTCTTCATGACCTTACCGCAAGTGCTGTTTCTTACAAAAGTGACTAGCCCTGCCCCTTTTCGATGGTGCCAAAAGGTAGCACAGAGCAGATGATAGCAAGCAGATGTTATACTGTGCTACTGTGTCGCTAACACTTTAGAGATTTTTTTAATGCCTGTAAAAGATCCAGAAACTAACTCCTACTTTGAACCCTGATATTTAACATGAGGTAAAATAAATGCATAAGCAATATAAATACATACGGAACATCTTAGAAAAAGTTAGCTTCTTTTACTTTCTTCTTGGTGTTTCCTGAGATGGTTAAGGTGATGAGCGCATCCCTCCACCGTCTCGACCGTCCGAGTGTTGGCTATGGTCTTTGTTTTCCGGGACCTCGTCCAGCATCTCCTGGATCAGAGGTGGCATGGCGCCCGGGATTTCCATCTTCAGTGTGACCACACGCTCCGCTCCTGAAAGGAAAAAAAAAAACACACGCATTTAATTTTTTTAACCCTTTAAGGGCCAGTGGTTACTACAATTGACTTTGATATCAAGGATAAGGTTAAGACTATGCAATGTAAGGTCTATATTTCAAGAAGCTCTGTTTCAAGCAGTTTTATTGGGTGGGGTTTGGGGGGGTCAGAGGGAGGCACCTTTCGCGCTGATGCTGCGCAAGTCTGTTATCTTCATGAGCGCCCTGGGGAACAGGAGTTGTGCACTGGGTCGACGTTTTCGCGAGTAGATTTTCAAAGCCTCCAGCAGAGGCTCTTGGAGCACCTCCACCTTGGAGGGCTCCTTAAGGTCCTGCCGATCTGGAAAAACAAATAAATTCAAAATGAAAGGCATGAATGGGTCATTTTGTGTTTGTGTCTGTTTTCATTGTTTAATACGTTGCTTGAAAAGAATACAGCTACACCTCTGAAATGTATTATTATAATTAGCACATCCATGGCGTTTCCTATTATATGTTAGCATTAAGCTCGCTGACTGACAAAATCACAATGTTGTTAGTACTTGTTTTTCGTTATGTGTTAGTTTTGGATCATATCCTCTGTGTGTTTCACGAAACAGCGCCAGAGTTTAAAGGACAACCGACATCTCCGGACAAGTTGTGTCCATAATTTGTAAAATGGCTTCAAATGACTTCTACTGAGCGTATTTTACAAAGATTCCACCGCAAATAGCTATACAGTAAAGTCTCGTTATATTGATATCGGTTATATCGATAGTACCGCTTATTACGATACTATTTTCATTTCCCTTGCATATTTGGCTGCCCTCTTTTGGCGGCTTTTGTTAATGGAGATCAGCGCAGGATCGGATATATCGATATTCCGTCGTTATATCGACATTTTTTCCAACTCCCGAGAATATCGATATAACGAGACTTTACTGTATTTTACGTTTTAAGGTTTTTGAGTTGGTGACGAGTCCTAACGTCACGTCACGGAAGGAACGCCCCTGACCAAAAAAAGACATAGCTTGCATCACCTCAATGCATTTTGCGGTACTTTGTTTGGTCTGAAAACTTCGTGTTGATGACGAAATTAGAAGGAAAACACATAAATAACGCGATGGTGAATCGTTGTGTGTTGCGCCAAGACTTCTGCAGTGTATTTGATGTTCACTTACAAAACATCCCAGGAGACAATTTCCACTGAGCTTTGTCGCCCTCTTCTGCCTTTTTTTGGGTACTGTGAGTACTAAAGAATTTGTCACTACATTCCTCTCCAGATGCACCAAAATGACCTGAATAAATTATTTAATCGATTGCAAACATGTATGCTTTCCTCTTCAGAACTATTTGAATCATATTCATAACTGGATGAGTAACAAGAAAGCATATTTTCCGAATCTGAAGCCATTGTTTTGAATCTCCAGGAAGGCAAAACGTCTTGGGGGTGACGCGACGAACAAGGGGGCGGGACCTTCTGAAACTGGCCACTTCCAGGTTCAATTTGAAGTAGTTTTTGGACACTTAAGTCATTTTTATTGGTGTTTTGCATTTGACTAAAAATATACTGCGTGTTTTGGGTTTCTTAGATGCAATAAAACGTTTTTCTGATGTCAGTTAGAAAACAAAAAAGTGATGTCGGTTGTCCTTTAAGCTCCATAAATCAATTTATGAAAACATTGAAATAAAACCATTGTTATGGAATTTTCTGGACATTTTTCTTCTTAACTCATTCACTACCAGAGGTGCAAAAATGTGTCCAGTGCCAGGGTTTTTGTCATTGTCACTCAAATTGCAGGACCCACAGTTTTAGGACTACAGAAACATTCAATGCAGCGTAAAAAACCTTAGACTCTCTCCTTTAATCAGAAAAAATACTTAAATGGTTCTGGAGTTATATGTGCTTGAAATGAGGGCGGGTGTCCAAAATCAATGCATTACATACATATTGGTTGATATAGCGCTTTAACAACAGCTGAAGCTGGAACAAAGCTCTAACATGGGAAAAAGAGAAATGCTGCCCCTTGTGGAAGGGACAAACATTGCCAGGGGCCATGGCTAGCGCTTTATCGGCACCCAAGCATGAAAAAAAAACCCATAAATTCGGGAATGGGGCTGTATGTCATATTTTCAATTCCTGAATACATTTGTGAATGGCAGTGAATGAGTTAATTTGTAATATCGTGAAACGAGGGTTGAAAAGGTATTGACAGGAGCATGCGGTACCCCCAGAAACGAGGCAGATGGCGCTGAGAAGTCCGCTCTCGGCATCATCCATCTGCAGAGGCAGCATCTGTCCAGCGAAGGTGAAAACCGGATCTGTGAGCGGCCCAAAACCGGCATTGTGGATCTGAGTTCGAGTGAGGGTCAGGCCATCGGAGAAGGTCATGGTGTCCTTGTCGGGTGTGTAGCGAGCACAAATCCTCAGAATCTCAACAACCAGGAGACAATAAACTTAACACAAAAACTGAAAGGGATTCCTCTGAACTTTTTTTTATTTTGTCTTTTGGAACTTCTTATAATTTGTGATACAGTACGATAGGCACCTGCATATACAGAATTTACAGATGGCGCTAAAGCACTACTTTCCTCTTTGCCATTTTCTAGCATTTTAGAAAGTCATACAAAAACGTTAAATTGGTGAGTTTTGAAATTAGCAGTGACCCCCCCTCCCAAATAAAAAATTACAAACAGGTAAACATGACTGAATTTATTTCCGATCCAAAAGCAACTAATGTTCTTACTACTAACTCATTCATTGCCATTCATAAATTTATTTGGGAATTGAAAATATGACATAGGTCGCCATTTCTGAATTTGTTTGGGTTTTGTTTTTTCATGCTTAGGTGCCGATAAAGCACTGACCATGGCCTCTGGCAATGTTTTTTTTTTTCCACGAGTGGGCAGTATTTGCCTTTTTTCCATGTTTGATTTGTTCCGGCTTCAGCTGTTGTTAAAGCGCAAATACAGTAAAGTCTCGTAATATCGATATCGGTTATATCGATAGTACTGTTATAGTACTGTTATATCGATATTTTTTCCGACTCCCGAGAATATCGATATAACGAGACTTTACTGTATATAAACCAATATTTATGTATTGCATTGTATTTTAGACAGCCGCCCTCATTTCAAGCTCATATAACTCATAATTTAGGAATGAACTCTTTTTTTTATGATGAAAGAAGAGCGTCTAAGGTTTCTAACACTGTACTGAATCTTTGTCGTCCTAAAACTCAATATTCTCTGTCATGCTTAGGTGCCGATAAAGCGCTGTATTGAATGTTTATGTCGTCCTAAGACTCAATATTGTGTGGGTCCTGGAGTTCAAGTGACATTGACAAAAACCTTGGCACTGGAGTGGACACATTTTTGGCAGTGAATGAGTTCAATACAATGGATTCAGGTTCCTTCACCAAATGCCATCCAAATCCAACTTTTCAGTGATACAAAGCGCCATTTGCTCAAAGTAGAAAATAGTTTCTCACCAGCATGTCCAGGCAGGCGGCCCTAAGCAGGGTGATTTGGTCGGCCATGTGGAGGCTAGTAAATCCGGGCACCCTTTTGGCAAACTCGACCACCTTGATGATGCACCTGGTGGCTAGCTCGCTGAACTTGTCCCAAAGACCCAAGTCCAACTGGATCCTTTGCTCAGAGCTGGACTTCTACATGGAGAGGAAGACGTTGAGATGGCCCAAGAGTTCATATTCACTCAGAGAGATTGTCAATACTATAGCGCTGCAGCGTACCATCAAATCAATATTGTTATAATAAGATACAAGAACACAGAATCAATAAAATGCACGACACTCACCAAATATGAAGATGACAAAATGTATTAGTTTGTAGAGATTGATTAAAAAAACGTTTTGATAGCTTGTAAAGTTTTGCTTGGACCAACCAATGAAGACAACGCAAAAAACACTTCGGACGAGGCATGTCAACAAAAATATATTTTAAAAAATCAAGAAAAGCTGCCATACAAGACCAAAAGTACTTCTCAGGAACTAAGTTGCGACTGCTGCTCTCTTCTATGCTTTGGGAAGTAACATCAGCGGAAACAAACTGAGGCTAACGATACGATTTCGCTCGTTAGCATCTTTGGCTAACGAGTGAACATGTACAGTATTTTTATGTATACAGGATACTGTAAAGGGTAAATCTCGTAGCTGGTTGTCAACATTTATTCTCCCTAGTAAAGTAAATAAGTAAAGGTAATTCGTGTTACCTTGAATTTGTTGAAGATTGATGAGTGCGTTCATAAAAATGATATTGTATTCAAAGTATTGCTTCCCATAGCACAGGGCTCGGGAACCTTTTTGAATAAGACAGCCATAAAAGTAAAATACTGTATTGAAATGAAATGTTTTTTCAGTGAGAGTCACACGCACACGCATGCACACAAACACGCATGCACGTGATTTCAACAAAATGTCAGAATATATGATTTAAAATAACCTTGGGATAATACTCACCATTAATATGAATAGTTTTCCGTTCCTCGTGATTGGTAAAAAAATCTCGCCAAATGATCAGAATGAAAGTCAACTTTCCATCGGCGAAGCTACTGCTAGCTAGTCTGCACACTGCTCATTAGCTTGCACGCTTGCTTTCTGCTGACTCTCGCAGAAGTATATTGATGCTAACGTTAGCATGGGGCAAGTGCCACTGATATTCAACTGTTTCATTCATGGTATTGTTTCATTGCAAATTAGAATCACGGCAGAACTTTTTCTCTGCACAATGTTTTTTTTTTTTACTCGTCAGGCTTATTTAAAAGAGGGCATTTACCTGTTACGACATCAACGGCCATTGTCAATTTTGCATCTTTCCTCTTCCTCACTTTTTTGATACAGATGAAAAGTTACGGCAGTTTTTAAACTTACAGTATGTGTTGAAACCGGTCCCCATCGTGAATTTTATTAATCTGATTGTTTAAAGAAACAGCCCCAGACCTACTATAATTTAAGATACATTGGTTTGTATTACTAATTAGGAAGCTCCAAGGCTAGTTGTTCTTGAACTTGTTGGAGGTACTGAACCCAACCAGAAATGTTCGTAATTTCTAAATGATTCCACATGCTAGTGGAAAAGCACTACCTTAGTTATTATCGCGCATCCGCGTTGATTAGGAGCGATGCGTATGTGCAACTGTCGCGGCTTGGAATTGAAGCGGATTTATGTGGGACAGGAGATGTGAAACAGTCTCTTTTCGTCAATGTATTCTACATCTTAGTGTTTGCTTTCAACATTTAGCTTGTAGCAGAGGTGCACGTTTCACCATGACGCCCCTGATCCACTTGTGAAAAGGACACTTTGCTCCTCTCCTCTTTCATCTAAAACTGGTTCACGCAACAAAGAGGATGCAGGAAGTGGTTAAGATTCAATGACTGTGGCTTTTGCGTTGTGTCACATGTTGTTTTTTGTTGTTTTGACTTCAAGATGGTGCTGCGAGAGTGTCTGACTTTACAGCAGCTGCTGTATTTTGTTTTTTACTTCTTCCTTTCCTTTACACTTACTTTCATCACTTTGCTGCTGTGAAATGTAAATGTATCCACTGCAAGACTAATAAAGGCCAATCCAATGCAATTATGAAGCTCCTCAACTTACTTCAAGGTACTTTTTTATTTTGTCAACACTCACCGTAGTGTATTGTCCGAGTTGGCGCAAAGGTGGGAATGTTTCCCTATGCGCTCTGCAGATCTTCTCCACGATGGCGTCCAACTCTGCCGTCATCTCGTACGTGTCGCCGATGGCCATCTTTGGAACCTCGTCCTCTTTCTTGGCCTTCTTCTGACTCGGTCTGTCATTCCTCACTGCTGAAGTCAGCAAATTATCAACATGCCAAATGTTAATTATTATTATTCATTAATTTTCTGATCCCCTTTATCCTTACAAGGATCACGGGGGGTGCCGGAACCTAACCCAACCATTTTTGGGCAATTGGTAGAGGACACTCTGAACTGGTTATCAGTCAATCGCACTCATAGACAAAGCCATCTGCGCTCACAATTACACCTCAGGACAATTTAGAGCAGAGGTCCCCAACCCCCGGGCCGAGGACCGGTACCGGTCCGTGGGTCATTTGGTACCGGGCCGCGCAGAAAGAATAAATAATTTACATAAAATGAAAAATTACCAGATTACATCCATCTATGATTTAGTCTTGACGCATGTCAAAACGCTTGTCTAGGTCACGTGATATATACCGTTAAAATTAGCCCACCGTAAGCTAGGAAAATGAGTAAAAAACAAACGTCTTATTTTTTGTATTTATGCGCCGCTTCGTGAAAATAGTGTCTGACATTAAACCGGTTCGTGGCGCAAAAAAAGGTTGGGGACCACTGATTTAGAGGGTTTCATTCATTTGCCTCTCATGGAACGTGAGAGGATACTGGAGTACCCAGAGAAAACCCTCGCAGGCACAGGTAAAACATGGAAACTTCACACAGAAAAGCCAGAGCTGGAATCTAAAAAGTTTTTGTGTGTTTTTTAATGAATGAAAATAACAAAATAAGACATTTGTTTTTTACTCATTTTCCTATCTTACAGTGGGCTAATTTTAGCGGTATATATCATGTGACCTAGACAAGCGTTTAATTGCATTGACATTCATAAAGTAATATGTAATGCTAAATTTTTACAAGAATTTTAATGCTCCATTTTGATGTCGAATTTTAAGGAGAGTTTAAATTAGTCATTTTATATAGAAAGTGCAACCATTCATATTAATGCTAATGTAAAAAAAATGATGTTAATAAATGGTCATTTCAAAAATAGTTTTCGGGAATTGAAAAGCATGACGTGGAGCGCTATTCCCGAATTTATTCGGGTTTTGGTTTTTCTTGAGGGGGTGTCGATAAAGCGCTGGTCAGACCTCTGACAATGTTTTTCCCTCCCACAAAGGGCCAGCATTTGACTTTTGTACATCTGCCCCCATTTCAAACTCAGATAATCTAGACCCATATAACTAAGGAATTAACTCATTTTTTCAGATGAAATAATAATAATAATAATAATAATAATAATAATAATAATAATAATAATATATTTTATTATCAAGTGCCCTTTAAAGCGCTCAATGACACTTTACAGTCACAGACAAGCATAGAAAAAAACAGATACAATAATAAATAAAATACAAAAGAAAGAAGAGAGTCTAAGGTTTCTTACGCTGCATTGAATGTATATGTAGTCCTAAAACTCCATATTCTGTGTGTCTTGCAATTTGAGTGACAATGGCAAAAACCCTGGCACAGAAGTGGACACATTTTTGCACATCGTCTGGCAGTGAATGACTTGCATGCACAGTCAGACACTTAAAGGACAACTGACGTCACTTTTTTGTTTCCTAACTGACATCAGAAAAACGTTTTATAGCATCTAAAATACCCAAAACACGCAGTATGATATTTTTATTCAAATGCAAAACACCAATAAAAATGACTTAAAGTGTCCAAAATCTGCAAAAAATTGAGCTGCGAATTGAGCATTTTCAGAAAGTTCGTGACGTCACGCCAAGACGTCTTGCATCGCTGGAGAATCAAAACAATGGCTTCAGATTCGGAGAATATGCTTTCTTGTTACACATCCAGTTATGAATATGATTCAAATAGTTCTGAAGAGGAAAGTATACATGTTTGCAATCGATTAAAGAATTTATTCCATGTCATTTTGAGGCATCTGAACTACAATGTAGCGTCCCAGAAAAGAGGCAGAAAATGGCGACCTCTTGTAGACATGACAGTGTATTGCGTTTCCACAGGCTGATAAATTCCTTATATGGAGCTTGGACGCCCTCTTCTGGCGCAGCATGAGGTTTTCAGACCAAACAAGCATTGACGTGATGGAAGGACTGCTACAATGTGTCCTTTTTTTTCGGTTAGGGGCGTTTCTTCAGTGACGTCACGTACAGACTCGTCACCAACTCAAAACAAGACTTCCGGAATATTCAGCACAAGTCTTAAAACGTAAAATATAGCTATATGCGGTGCAATCTTTGTAAAATACGCTCAGTAGAAGTCATTTGAAGCCATTTTACAAATTATGGACACAACTTGTCCGGAGACGTCGGCTGTGCTTTAAGTACTTTAGTGAATACATGCTGAATGTAAGTACATTTGTTAAGGTCATAACGCAAGAAAGCCGGAGCAACTATTCCAAGCTTTCATGGTCTAAACTTTGATGCTTTTGAATTATTTTGTTTTGTTTTGTGACTAAAGCAGGTTTTTCACCCTCAAACAAGTATGGAACACAAACACTTGAACTCAAACAAAGCAGTGACCGAAAGACTGTTTCAAAAGCCAAACACATTTGTAACGCAAACTCATTTCCCCACGTTGTCCCACTGACTGAGGCACATGTGCACCGATGCTATTACGCAACAGGCCACGCTGCCCTACTTCTTGTTCTCTTGCTAAAGTGTAAAGAGTCCAATGTGAAGAGCTCATGTTGCGTCCTTATTCCATCTTCCCGCCTGTGTGTGTGTCTGTGTGTGTTCGTGTGTATATGCGTGTGTGTGTGTGTGTGCGTGTGTCTGTGTGTGCACGCACCATGTGACGCCGCCCTTATGTAATGTACCACAGCCTGCCCGCCTCCGCGACATGTGGCCACGTGTTGACCAATGACAGAGCCTACCTGCTACATAATTCACACGCATGTGCCCGCTGGGCTATGTGGGTCACAAATACGTATTTTCAGGCGCATGCACTGTCATTTTTTGGGAGGGGCGGGAGAGGTGCTCAAGTTAAAAACAAAAACGAAACAAGGCCAGTTACTAAAAACTGAGGTTATTGTCGGTTGACTATTGTCATGATAGGAAGGCATTCGGTTGACATGGCGAAAAAACCCAAAACAAAACAAAACTGTGCATTGTGCGCGCAGCATTCGTGCGCACACACGCTCTGATTAAGTCAACCAAAATACCACGGCGGCGTGGCCATACAGTCGAATGCAAAATTAAAACAAGTACACTCTCGGGTGGGCCATACTGCACATTCATCGTGAAAGATAAATAAACAAACAAATAAATAAACACACAAACAAATAACCAGATAAATAAACATAAAAACAAATAGATAAATAAATAGAAAAATAAATACATGCATGAATAAACAAAAGAAAACAACAACCAATAAATAAAAAAACAGACATATGAATGAATGAGTAAATGAATAAGAGCAGAATAAATAAATGGATGAACAGTGAATAAATACATAAAAAGCTTATAAATGATTCAGTAATTAAAGAAATAACAGGCAAATAAAAAATAACATAAATACAGTAAAGTCTCGTTATATCGATATCGGTTATATCGATAGTACCGCTTATTACGATACTATTTTCATTTCCCTTGCACATTTCTAGTATTTTTATGTATAATTAGTACCGTTTAGTACGATACCCGGTTATTACGATAATCCGGTTATTACGGTGCTCCTTTTCATCCCCCGCCGGCCATTTTTGTTGTTTATATCGATATATCCGTCGCGCCATTGGTCAACTTGGTCACGTGTCTTGTTACGTGAGCCGCCATCGGTCGCGCCATTGGTCGACTTGGTCACATGAGCCGCCATCGGTCGCGCTATTGGTCGACTTGGCCGTGTGACTTTGTCACGTGACACGCCATCGGTCGCGCCATTGGTCAACTTGGTCACGTGTCTTGGTTACGTGTCACGCCATCAGTCGCGCCATTGGTCGACTTGGTCAGGTGACTTGGTTACGTGCCCAGCACCCGTGTAGCAGAGCCATTTTCATTTTCAGACACTAGCTCGTGTGTAGCAGACGAGATTGAAGTGTTTGTGTTAAAAGGTAAAAATGGGAAGCAGAAGAAGATTGATGACTTTTTTTAAATTGTATAGATAATACAGTAAGATGTAAGCGTTGCAGTTTCCCTGTTGTGTTATGTACATGCCCACTGTACTGTATATGAATGCAATCGTTTTTGCAACAATGTTTCTTGTTTTGTCGGCTGAAGCGCGATGATTTTGAAAATTATTAACATTCCATACTGTGTATTAAAGGACAGCCGATGTCACTTTTTATTCAAATGCAAATAAAAATGACTTCACGCCAAGACGTCTTGCATTGCTTGTGAATCCAAACAATGGCTTCAGATTCGGATAATATGCTTTCTTGTTACACATCCAGTTATGAATGTTTCAAATACACTGTAGTTCTGAAGATTAAAGCATACATGTTTACAATCATTAAAGAATTATATGTGCCATTTTGAGGCAACATTGGGGGAACATCAAGGGAGCTAATGGCCAGCTCGGTTTCTTATATGGCGCTTGGCTGCCCTCTTTTGGCGGCTTTTGTTTAATGCTGTTCGGCGCAGGATCGGATATATCGATAGTCCCGGTTATATCGATATTTTTCCGGACTCCCTTGAATATCGATATAACGAGACTTTACTGTAAATAAATAAATAAATAAATAAATAAATAAATAAATAGCAGACATATGAATCAATGAGTACATAAATAAATAACAGGTGAATAATTAGGTAAAAATATACAAACCTTTATAAATAAACAAATAAATGAATGAATAAATAAACAAACAAATAAATAAATAAATAAAACCTTTTTTTTCCCACGTCATGCGATGGGCAAATTAAGCACATGACTTAGCTTTTGAAGAGTAGACACGGCGCACCATGTGACACTGTCACGTCAACAACAGCAAAACAAGGCCTACAAAAACAAAAACCACATAGCTATAGGCTAAGCGGGGATGCTGTTCTTCACTCCGATCCTAACTTCTATATTTTTTGGGGAGTGGAGGGTGTTTAGTAAGGTTCAGTGTGGCCCAGTCGTCTCATAATGTTTCCTGTGATACAACAATGTTTGCCCCTATGAGCAGTTTAACTCATTCACTGCTCTTCACTAATTTATTCGGAATTGAAACTGCGAAGTAGAATGCCATTCCCGAATTTGTTTGGGTTCTTGTTTTTTCATGCTTGGGTGCCAATAATGCGCTGGCCAATACCTCGGGCAATATACAGTTTCAACCAATATAGGTACAGTAAAGTCTCGTTATATGGATATTCTCGGGAGTCGGAAAAAATATCGATATAACCGGAGTATCGATATATCCGATCCTGCGGCATGTAAATTTTCTCCTTGCGTTCATAGAAATAGTATCGTAATAAGCAGTACTATCGATATAACCGATATCGATATAACGAGACTTTACTGTATATGCATTATGTTGTATTTTGGACAGGCGTCCCCATTTCAAGCTCATATAACTCCAGACACATATAATTTAGGAATTAACTGTTTTTTTTCTGATGAAGGAAGAGCGTCAAAGGTTTGTTACGCTGCATTGAATGTTTATGTAGTCCTAAAATTCAATATTCTGCGAATCCTGCAATTTGAGTGAAAATAACAAAAATGAGTACATTTATTAAGGTCATCACGCAAGAAAGCCAGAGCAAATATTCCAGGCTTTCAAATCATGGTTTGCTTTGCTTTGAGTTGAAAACAATCATTATGGTTTAAAATTAGAATTTAAAGCCGAGGGAAGGATTTCAAGTTAGGGTTTCAAGCTTGTTTTAGGATCTCAGATTAGTCGCCCAAAATGGGGTTAGCGTTTAATATTAGTGCTTGAAGGCAAGATTAGGGCTTCGAGCCAGATCAATGGCTTCAAATTCAGTTTTTAAAATTGCATTTTCAAAGTGGGATTTTAAAGCCTGTTTCCAATGGTGCCATACTGATGCTAATGCTAATGGTAGCCGTCAAAGGGTGTGTTGGCACTTACATTGTTGGGACATGCCGACAGCCAAACACTTGTTCAGCCTGCAGTACTGACACGTGTTCCTGGTCACCTTGGTGATGACACACTTCCTGTCTCGCTGACACGTGTACGACATTTTCTTCTGGACGCTGCGGCGAAAAAAACCCTGACAGAGGGAGAGAAACATTACAAAACAGCGAGCCCATTGTTATTGTTTCATAAAATAGTGGCAAGGTACTATTAACTATAAACCCCTCAACCCACTACAACATAGTACCCTGGTGCGACAAAGCTACAAAATGGTGGCAAAGCACTACTTTTGTCCATAAAAAAAATACTCTTGTTGAAATGAGACCCCTCAACTCACTTCAACATACTCCCTTGGTGAACGTATGCCACTAAATCATGGCAATGCACCGCTTTTGCTCAAATGAAGCCCCTCAAATCACTTCAGTGTACTTTCTTGGCACCGCGAGGCAAAAATGGCTATAAGACAATAATTTTGATTATTAATTATAAGTCAGCATACTTTCTTGGGATCAAAATGCCACAAATGGCAGCATGATTATGGTTTTGTCGACATGAAGTTACTCAACTCACTTCAGTATACAGTAATACCTCGGCTTACGAATGCCTTGACTAACAAACATTTCAGCATACGAACGATAAATTCAAGAGAATTTAATCTTGGCATACGAACTATTTTTCGGGATACACACGGAGCGCAACAATGAGTGATGTGTAGTTCGTGAACGAGCCCGTTACCTAAACAAGGAAATGGGAGCGGACTTTTTTTTGTCCTCTATTCCCCGCCCCCAGTCTTAAAGCCGCACGTGATTGGTCAAGAACGCAGCAGTGGTGGGGGGGGGGGGGTTTACAGAAACACAGAGCTGCAAACATTAAATAGATGGGCAGACGACAGAGCGAGAGCAAGAAAATGGATAGAAAACAGTGACAGTTTGACTCGTTTCAACTTTGATAGTTCAAAGGCAGAGTGTAGACTGTATGGTTAAAATATCCCATCAATCAGGCTCCACAAATAACCTGCACAAGCCATGTGTACATCCAAAAAGCTATCAACCCAGCTAAACAGAACACAATTGATGAGAAACTTGGTAAAGCATGGCAATTTCACTCGGATATCGTCAAGAGGTAACCTGGAAGTTCATCATCCATTGATGATTTCAAGGCCAGTCACGGATGGTTCGAGAACTTTAATCGTCGTACAGGGATTCATAGTGTCATTCGCCATGGTGAGGCAGCCAGTTCTGACGATAAGGCTGCCAAAGCTTACAAGGAATCATTCCTCAAGATGGTGAAAGAAGAAGGCAACGTTCATCATCAAGTATTTAATGCTGATGACACCGGCCACTCCATTCCATCAAACCATCAACGACCATCACAAAGGTTAATAAAATGACTTTATTATATAGTACAGTTTATTTCTTTAATTATATGGCACATAGCATACATAGCACATTTATTATACACAAAATAAGGTATATCTTGTGTAGTTTTCAGGCTTAGAAAATTAGAAAGTAGAAAATTATGTTTTATGGGTTCCTGGGAACGGATTATTCTCATTTTAATGGTTTCCTGTGGGAAATTAATGTTTGGGATACACACTTTTCGCCTTACACACTCTGTCTGGGAACCAATTAAGTTCATAAGCCAGGGTATCGCTGTACTTCCAAGACGTCACAAAATGGCGTCAAGGAAACATCGGTCTACCCGAGCGACACTGTAGTGTATTGTTGGTGTCTCAAATGTGTGTGGATGTGAGGTGTGGCCTACAAGTGCTTTTTGTGAGCCTTCACATTTTGTACATTCATCCAATCAGACGTAACCATTTGTCTCCATCTGACCAATCAAACCCAGCCAAACAGTCACATGATTGAACACGCTGACAAAATGTCAGTGTCTCACTTACGTGAAATAACATCTGCAACACGCATTCAAGCTAGGCTTACCTTACACTTTACGAAAAATAATACGTGCTGCCATTAGTGCCAAAAAGCTCTCAAATATCAGCGTACAAAAATTTCATTTTGAACTTCAGAAAACTCTTCACTTGTTTCTGAGTAATTGAGTACTTTTTAGTCAATACTTATTTACTCTCACTCAAACAAATGGTTTGAAGAACTGACTTGCAGAATATTATTCAGAGGTACCCGGGCTCTACCTACCTTGCAGCCCTCACAGGCGCTGACTCCATAGTGGTACCCTGATGACTTATCCTGGCAGATGAAGCAAGGTTTGTAGGTGCGAGGTGGCGGAGGGGAGTCAGCGCAGTTGCTCAACGTGCGCTCGCTACCGGGCAAACTGCCGGGGTTTACCATGGCTGCAAAACAACGTTTCAAATTTGGCTTTCATGAAAAGGTGAGCATTTGAAATTAATATTTCAAGCCCGGCCTGGGTCGGAGTTTCAAAACAGGGTTTGGCCTAGCCTGGGTTTGTCTTTCAAGTTAAGGTTTTAATTTGAGTTTTAAGTATATTCGGTCTTTTAACTAATTCACTGCCATTCCCCAGGCAGATTGACCACTCCAAATTGTCCCTCGGTGTGAGTGTGAGAGTGACTGTTGTACCCTTTGTGTGCCCTGCGATTGGCTGGCAACCAATTCAGGGTGTCCCCCGCCTCGTGCCCGAAGACAGCTGAGATAGGCTCCAGCAACCCCCGCAAACCTAATGAGGCATAAGCGGTACGGAAAATGGATGGATGGACTGCCATTCCCGAATTTATTCGGGAATTGAAAATATGACATGGAGCGCCATTCCCGAATTTATTCGGGCTTTGTTTTTTTTTTTTGCGGGAGGATGCTGATGAAGCGCTGGTCAGACCTCTGGCAATGTTTTTCCCTTCCACTAGGGGCAGCATTTGCCTTTCGTACAGCCATCCCCATTTCAAGCTCAGCTAACTCCAGACCCATATTAATTTGAAATTAACTCTTGTTTTCTGATTAAAGAAGAGAGTCCAAGTTTATTACGGTGAATTGAATGTTTATGTAGTCCTAAAACTCAATATTCTGTGAGTCCTGGAATTTGAGTGAAAATGACAAAAACCCTGGCACTGGAGTGGACACATTTTTGCAGCGAATGAGTTACATTTTTTTTTTTTTTTTTTTTTTTTGACGACGATACTAGTACAGCGTGTTAAACAAATTCCTTGTGTGTTCTACATACTTGGCAATAAAGATGATTCTGATTCTGATTTTTTTACATGTAATTGAAATATTACTGATATGGAAAAGAATGAGCAAAATGTTCTGGAAACAAATGAAAAGACGATTGTGAAGTAAATGAGTTAAAATGTGCAAAAATTTATTTTTTTATTTATTTATTCATCTTCTACACATTAAATAACACAATGCAAAATATGACAAAATTCAGTTTGTACATCCTACTCATAAATAAATAAATAAATAAATAAATAAATAAATCTGATTTTTTTTTTTCCCTTTGTTGTCAAATTAAAAAAGAATCCACACTATTGTAGCATAACGTTCGATAGAATCGTCCAATGCTCTGCCTTTAATTGACATTTGTATCGTTGTCTTTTCAAATGTCAGCCAGGCAGACAGTCACAATTTTCCAAACATTTCACCTTTCAACATTTCAGGACTTTCATTCCGCGAAGTAACGTCATATCTTTTTGTTTTACTGCTTTAGCAGAAAAGCAGGCCAGTACGGTTCGTTACCGTCAACATTGTCGCCATACTCACGTCCGCTTCGTTGTGTACTTACACTGCCAGTGTCCGGGAAAGTGCTCCGAATGTTCGGCGGCACTGCGTCGCTGCCCCCCGAAGTGGTGGTGGTGCTCCGAGTGACGCTCCAGGCGACGCCGCCGTGTGCAGTCCGGGCTGCCGGCCGTCACCGGGAACGGGCTCGCCGGCTCCGCGCTGCCAAACACCTGAAGGTCCATGTAGTCGAACATATTTTCTTCTTCTTTGGTGTTTTGTTGTTGACGATGAGTCGTTTTTCTTGTCGGTGTCAGCGAGCCGCAAAAAAACAGGCAGCAGGCAGAGTTTGTTGTTTTGAACCAAAACCAAAAAGTTGGACGGATCCACTCGAGGAGTACAAGAAGAAAAAAAGGAGTCAGTGAGCACTCGGCCTGAACTCTGCGTGACCCGCCTCCGAGCTATGACCTTCAAATGACCCACAGTGACGTCACGTCACGTTCGGCGAACAGCTTTTGAATGCCTTTTCTTTCTTTCCGTGACTGCCCTTCTTTAACTTAAAAAAACACATGAAGGAGTTTTTACAAAGCAAGACGAATACAACAATAACAGAACACAAATGGGAGAGGTAACAGACTAACCATAATAATTTCGATGTAACAAAGGGGAAAAATGTTTTATTGTTGATTTATTTTCACAATAATAAAATAAAAATTGAGATCTAACAGGATAACCATAAAAATAGCTATATTTTTAGTAAAATAATTTCGATGTAGCAAGGGGGAAATTATTTTATTGTTATTTTTTTTCATCTGTAATATTCTTCAACAAATGACTTAAAATAACCCCGTGCAATTGTACCATTCCAAAAATATTCCTGTAACTTGATGGATTTTGTTCTTCTGGTTTTATTCTATACAAACTTGATTGCATACTTTGACTTTTACTATACCCACAAAATGCTTTTTTTTTGCTTTGAGAATTTTTTTGGGTAAAAACCATTTGTTTCAATAATATATATACACAGTATATAACAAAATCTAATACATATTTAACTGTCATAAAATACAACTTAAATACAATGAAACAATATGGCTTAATCTTATTCTTATATATTATTTTAACTAGAGGATCTTTAATGGTTGTTGAACCAATGAATTGGTGTTCTTTTTTCCCTTTTTTAATCCCTTTGTTTTTTTCCTCCGTGTCTTTGTGTCACTTTGCTGTTGAATTGTGCTACACAAATAACTTGCCTTTATTCTCATAAAATCATTTAAAGTGAGTTGTAATTTGAACTTTTTTTTCAAAATAAGATTATTAAACTATGAGAAGAATATTTTTTAATTAATATTGAATTCAATCTCAGAGAATTTTTCCCTTGAAAAACATTTTGAAAGTCTTAATAAAAACACACAGTTTTCCTTCCAAAATATATGACTATTACCATGAAATGTTGAATTTTAAAATATGTGACTGGTATGGTAATTTGGATTTTTTTAAATCTGAATTTAAAAAAAATCTTTTCTAGTTGTTTCTTTCCTTTCCTGTTCCTTTGATAATTTTGCTGCTGTGAAATGTACATTTCCCCATGCAATGCGAGACAAATAAAGGTACATCCGATCCAATCTATTATATGTTAATTTGAAAAATACCTGCATTTAAAAAAAAAAGTAATTTTAGATTAAGCCTGCTTTTTTTTAAACATTGTGAGCACATCGTGTTGTTGCTCACCCCCCTTGTGAAAGCGTAACATTACTTTCCCCATTGAAGTGTGGAATAATTCCTCAATCCATCATTGTAAGCCAAAAGAAAATAAAAGGTCATCTTTTCAAAGGCCAGCAAAGGATGGAAGGCATGTGACCTTTTTACACAATCAATAGCAGGCCTCGTTTGTCTTCATCCACGATGTCTCCTCTTCCTTATGCTTTGACTTTAACAGAGAAATATTTGCGCTTGCGATGAGTCCTAATTCAATCTGTTGCAACATTAATAAAGTGGCTCATCTTTAAAATTGGATGAGTGGAAATATGTTCTGTTTCAAAATATAACCCCAATGTAAACAACACCCACATCACCATGCAATGAAAAAAAAATATATATATATATATATATATATTTGCAATTTTGCATTGTCTATTGTTTGCTGGGATACCTGCTTCAAATGTCGTCAAATTTCGACCAAATTTTCTGTTAGGTATTTTTTTTCAGGGTTTGTGTAAGTTCTCAGTCGTACAGGAGTGCTCCGTCGATGAAAAGGTTTCTTCAGCCGTCATCTGTACTTCTTTTAAGGTGTGGACGTTTGAATCCTCATCCGAAGATCTTCGACAGCAAACTAAAGTCGTGCTGGTAACCCAATGGACAGGGGTGGCGGTGCCGAACCTCTGCTCTGATAGGTCCCTGCTCTAAGGTTGGGGAAGCAGTAGACTACTCCCTAAAGCTAATCTGATTACTTATTTTATGCCTGGCTCTGATTGCCTCATTAGCATTTTTTTCAGCAATGAGATATTAAAAAACTATCCAAGACAATTCTCTCAGAGAAAGATCAAATAAATACATACAATAATATAATAATAAAGACAAATCCAATCCAATATAAACATCTACTCGTATATTAGGTGCTCGTCGAAATTTTGAATACCATGAATATTTTTCAAGAAAAAAAGGTATATTAAAATTGAAAGTTGGTCAAACATCCATGCTCATTATGCCCTCTACAAATAAAAACACCTGACTGCTCATTTTCTTCTTCTCACATATTTATTCATTTATACTATACATATTTGTCTATGTTCAAGAGATATTTATATATATATATATTTTATGTATAGATATTTACAGTTGACAGTGTTGCCAAGTACAAGAAACAAAAAAAAATGAACGACACTTTTCCATGTTCAGTGCCGTGCAGAAAGCACATTTTTTTGATTGTAAAAGAAAAACAACAAAATCATACATAGAAAAGTGGAAAGTTCAAAACAAAAAGAATAAAAACAGAAAAAAATCATGCTGACTTTTGGGCCTCAAGCTGGTTGCCACCTCGCATCGGTGGACTCAGGCCAACTTGTGTGAATGTCTGGAAATCTTCAGGCGATGCGGATGCGCGTAAGGGGTGAGGTGTGGGTGTTTAAGAAAGAAAAAGAGGGCGTGGGATAAGAACAACAAGAAGACTATAGTACTAAACACATACACATACAGTCAACGGAGAGGAGGAGAAATGGCCACAAGCACGTTTAGCCATGCATCAGCATTAGCAGCACATTGGTCACATTAGCCTGTTGTCGCTATCAACGTGCATCGAACGGCTTGCAAAAGAAGGAAACAAATCTAATACAAAATGAGCATCATTTGCATAACGCCGGTCAAGTTTTCAAGTGCCTCTGTGTCGGTTTGCAACAATCCTCTCCAAGAATACAGTACGATTTCTTCTCATCTTTAAGAGTCCATTGGTGTGCCCACCCGCGATTGTCCGGGTGTGGGCATGGCGCGCCGGTGCGTCCGTCAGGGGTGCACCTTGAAAGAGAGCAGCTCCTCCGAGTGCATGTTGTTGAGGGATCGCAACTCGGGCAGCTTGAGCAGCAGTTTGGTGAAGGTGGTGGCCGCCTCGTCGCCGTGGTTCTGCATAAGGAGCTGGCGCAGGGCCCGGATCAGCTTGTCTTGAAGGGCTTCCACCGCTGTCAGGTCCTGCAGACCCGATCGGTCTGGGGGGAGAGAGAGAGAGAGAGAGAGAGGAAAAAAAAAGAAAACTCAGTCACTTGATCATCAACGCCGTTTAGTTTTTAGTTTGTGTCATGTGAATAAATGATGGAGCTTTTATTCTTCAAAAATTAAGACTTTTCTGAAAAAAAAATCTGAATATTTCTAATATTTCCTTGAAGTAAATTACTTTTCTCATTTAAAAAAAATAATTAAAATAATATTGCCTTCTTCCCCAATATTCTCAACTATGAAACAATTGTAGAAAAATTACATTTATTTATTTATTCATTATTTATTTGGTATTTATTAATTGTTTATTTATTCATGTATTCAAATATTTATTCATTTCTGTATATATGTCTTTTTATTTATTCATTATCAATTGTTTATTTATGCATTCATTATTCATTTTTTTATTCATTATTTGTTTATTTATTCGTTCATTATTTATCTCTATTTTGAATTTATTTAGTCATTCATTTATATATTTATTCGTGTATTTATTTATTTATCTATTTATCAAATTTATTTCAGCATTCATTTATGAATAATAATAATAATAATAATAATAATAATAATAATAATAATAATCCATTTCATTTCTAAGTGCTTTTCAAAACTTTCAAGGTCACTTTCTAGTCACAGGATACATTTTTCTGTGTGTGAGCAGCGGCAGCCACACGCGCCAGCGTTCACTCAACCCGGAAGTAACTCGGATATCATAGTAAGACCAATAGATAGAAAGCTAGCTAGCAAGCCAATAGATAGCTAGTAGCTAGCCAGGTAGCCAGCTAGATAGCCAGTAAATTGACAGCCAGCTTATTTATTCGTTTATATATTCATTTATTTATTTATCTATTCATTCATTATTTGTTTATTTATACAGTCATTATTTATTTTTTATTCAATTATTTATTTGTTCATTGTTATGTGTATGTTTTTGTTTATTTTTTTATTTATCTGTTTATTAAATTTATGTATTCATTTATTATTCATTTCTTTATTTGTTCATTGTGTGTTTATTTATTCATTCATTGTTGGTTTATTTATTTATTATTTTTGATAATGTCTTTTTTCTTTCCTTTTTTTCTGTTCTTTCCTTTTCCTGAGGGAGAATATGACTTGTTGTTTGGTTAGGACTTAATTCGTATGCTGTCATATTTACCATTCAGAAATAACATAAAAAAAAAAACGGCCGGGTTATGAAAACACTATTTGAGGTTCTTCTCAAAACATTCCTCCTGCATTCCGCCGTCAAATGTATGCAATTATTTTTCATGACCTTACCAGCAGAGACGAGGACGACGGCAGTGAAGAGGCTCATCTCGTCGCGGTCAAGCTTGAGCGCGGTAAGCTTCTCGCTGAAGTCGCACATGGACGCCAGCAGTTCTCCGGCGCCCAGTACCCGCAGCGTGTCCAGGCTGTAATGCTTGCCGCTCAGGAAGGTCACCGTGCGTTCGGCCATGTTGAAGAGCGAGGCGAAGCGCACCATCAAGACCTGACGCCGCAAACGCATGGAGTGAATCGGGCTGTCGAGCGGGTGTTTTACAAGACGATGAGGTCGGGGGGCACGGATTTACCTCGAAGGTTCCGGCCTTCAGCAGGCCCACTTGGTCGTGCTCCAGGAGGTCTTTGAAACCGGGGATCCTCTTGGCAAACTCCACCACCTCGCGCACAGCTGGTGTGAAGCTCATGGAGAATTCTTCCCAGATCTCCTGGCTGGGCTTGTTGGGGTCCACGTACGGGGAAGTGTTCATGGGACACACCTGGTAGGTAAGGAGGAAAGTGACTTTAACAACGACCCCGTGCCATTTGTGACAACAATACAACAGAAAAGAAAACAGAACGGGAGGCAGAGAAATGCGGGGATGAAAGCGTAATCGGGAATCACATGGGAATTTGGTGAATGCGGAAAAACGCTCCTCAACGTTCGCCCCACAGTGCAAAGTTGCAGGGTTTGATTCCACATGTTCCTGCGTGCTGGGTTTACATTCTCCCCTGGTGCCTGCATGGGTTTTCCACGGGTCCTCCCACATTCCCAAAAAATATGTGATTGTAAGCACAAGTGGTTGTTTGTCTATGTGTGTCTTGTAGTTGGCTGGTCGGAATAGTTGAGAGAAAGAATTGGACCAATAAAAATGATTTTTCGAAGGAAAAAAAATGGAAAAAAAGGAATTTGGGGAAGGAGAAAAATACAATAATATTATGTTTTGGGAAATGTGGAAGATGGACGTCACAAAATTTCTTGCTTCGTAAAAATGTAGCAAGTTTACAAACGGGCGAAATACTTATTTTTTCCACTCATTTTCTGCCATTCCCAAAATTATTCGGGAATTGAAAAGTGTGACGTAGAGCGTCATTCTCGAATTTGTTTGGGTTTTGTTTTTTTCTTGTGGGGGTGCCGATAAAGAGCTGGTCAGACCATTGGCAATGTTTTCCCTTCCACCAGTGGGCAGCATTTCCCTTTTTTCCATGTTAGCGCTTTGTTCCAGCTTGAGCTGTTGTTAAAGTGCCGTATAAATCAATATGTATGTCTTGTATTGTATTTTGGACAGCCGCCCCCATTTCAAGCACAGATAACTCCAGACCAGATATAACTTAGGAATTAACTATTTATATATAATAATAATAATAATAATAATAATAATAATAATAATAATAATAATAATAATAATAATAATAATAATAATAATATATTTCATTTATAAGCGCCTTTCAGAACTCTCAAGGACACTTTATGGTCACAGGATTTTTTTTTCTGCAAGTGAGCAGCAGCAGCAGCCTAAAACTCAATATTCTGTGGGTCCTGGAATTTGAATGAAAATGACAAAAACCCTGGCACTGGAGTGGACACATTTTTTGCATCGTCTGGCAGTGAATGAGTTAAAATATGTTTTAAGTTGAACAGTTGGAAATTGTGGACAATGGTGGAAGGAACACTCTTTTCAAAATTGAAAATCAGAATAAAAACAAAAGTGTTGCTGCTGAAAAACAAGGAAGTGGACTCACCAAGTGAGCTCTGCCATTGGTGTAGGCCCGCTGGTGCTGCTGCAGCTGTTGTGGCTGCTGAGTGTCCATGGGACAGGTGGGGGCGCTGCCTGTGCCATGGTTAAAGTGCGGGTACATATGCGGAACGTCCCGGTAACCCGGCATGGCCACATCATTGTCGTTGGCGTTGTTGTTCCAGCAGTTCCAGCTCTGCTGCGTCATCTCGCCGCGGACGTCGCCGCTGCTTTCCACAGACGACTGAGACGTCGTCATCTGCGTCTGTCTGACAACGGCGACGTCGTCCTCCCCGCTGTCGGAGCCGCAGGACGAGGACGAGCTGGAATTGGTGTCCATGGAGACCACCGACTCAGCGTCCTGCAGGGTGCACTGCGGGGACGAGGGGTTGGAGCAGGACGGCGACTCAGAGGAAGACGATGATGACAGCGAAGAGGAGGACGACGAAGAGGAGGAGGTGGATGATGATGACGATGGCGAAGGGCTGGTGTCATTGGGCAATGGTGGGCTCTGGTGGCCGTGCAGCATACTGTGCAGCTGGCTGTTGTTGCTCATCATGTTATTCATGGCGTTCTGCATTTCCAGAAGCATTCGCTGCTTTTCGCGCTTGGGGATGCGACCGAATCGCACAGCTGAGAAATCACAGTGATCATGACATCAGTGTCAATTTCAAGAGTGTCGCGGGGGTGGCAAACAAATGATGTCACGGGCCACATGCTTACATGATTTCGCAATCAATCGTCTTTTCATTTCTTTCCAGACCGGAGTTTTTTTTCCAAAACATTTTTTTTCCAGAACATTGCTCACGTTTTTCCATATCACTGATAGTTCCATAAAATGTAAAATTTAACTCATTCACTGCCAGACTATGTGCAAAAAAATGTGTCCACTCCAGTGCCAGTGTCATTGTCAATAGAATTCCAGGACCCACAGAATTTGAGTTTTAGGACGACATAAACATTCAATGCAGCGTAAGAAAACTTAGGCTCTCTTCTTGTATCAGAAGAAGAGTTAATTGCTAAATTATATGGGTCTGGAGTTATATGAGCTTCAACTGAGGGTGGCTGTCCAAAATACAATGCAATACATATTGGTTTATATAGCGCAGCTGTAGCTGGAACACAGCGCTATAACATGGAAAAAGGGGAAATGCTACCCCATGGGAAAGGTAAAAAACATTGCCAGAGGTCTGTCCAGCGCTTTTTTAGCACCCCAGCAAGAAAAACAAAACCCGAACAAATTCGGGAATGGCGCTCTACATCATAGTTTCAATTCCCCAATAAATTTGTGAATGGCAGTGAATGAGTTAATATTCTTTTTTTAGTTTGCTTGTGCATCGTAAAATATATATTTTAATCATTAAAAAAGGTATATAAACAAAAACATTGGATGGAAATATTTATTTCCAATGTTTTTAATTAAAATTACATTATTTTCCTCAGGGCACAGTTTCTATGTTTAATTTTGGTTCCCCCCAGTGGCCAAATATATTACTGCAATGTTTTCCCACCCTTTCATTGACCAATTTTCGGAACCGCTTTCGATTTTCTGAAATGCTTCTCCGTGATTATCCACTGACAAACTCAGAAATTGATAGATTTGTAATTTTTTTAAAGGTGTAGTAGCAGTGAAGACGACGCACCATCTCTGGACATGCCAACAGCCAAGCACTTCTTGAAGCGACACTGCTGGCAGCGGTTCCTGTTGATCCTCATGATGGTGCAGTTCTCCATCTTGAGACACTTTTTGTACTGAATGTTCTGCTGGATGCTCCGGCGGAAGAAACCCTGCGCAAGCACACCAACACTCAAAGTCACTTCTGGCATCAACACTACTTTCATTCCTTTCATCACTTTGCTGCTGTGAAATGTAAATTTCTCCACTGGGAGACTAATAAAGGCAAATCCAATCCAATCCAATCTTTTCATGATTTACTTTATTTGAATTGTGATTTTTCATTTGATAGGGATAATTTCGATGGGAATTATTTGGATATGTTTCAAATAGGCTTTTATTATACATATTTTTTTAATTTGGATGTGAATTCGGTGACCAAATGTCTTATTGACATGTCTAACCTTGCATCCTTCGCACGCATGAACACCATAATGGAAGCCTGAGGCGACATCTCCGCACACTTTGCACAGCAGCACCATGCCATTGATTTCTAGGAGGTAAACAAGACATGATTATTATTTAGCCACCAGACAATATGAATGACTCCGTTTCACATGGCTCCACCCACATACTCGTAATATTGCTCTTGGCGGAGGTAGATGAGCGTCCCGCCTTCTCCATTCCGTTTGACCCTCTGGTTCCGCTCTTGTTGGGTGGCGCTATATCCACCACCATGCCCACCGCCCTGCTTGGTAGCGAGGGGCGAGGTGGGGTGGGCGAGGTGGAGAGGAAGGCGCCTCCCACGCCGCCGCTGGGGCTGGTGCTCATGCAGGACTCTGGGCTGGAGGCAGCGCCCGATGAGATGTAGGCAATGACACCGCCTGAAAACAGGACATGAGGAGATGTTAAATAAATGGACCATGTCGTATCAGGTAGAGGATGGCTGTTTAATGCCAATTGTTCTTTAACTCATTCACAATTTTATTTGGGATTGGAAAATATGACGTCGAGCGCCAATCCCAAACATGTTCGGTTTTTGTTTTTTCTTGTTCGGGTGCCGATAAATCGCTGGCCATGGCCTCTGGTAATGTTTTTTTCCTTCCACAAGGGGGCAGCACTTCCCTAAATTCAATGTTAGCGCTTTGTACCAGCTTCAATGCTATATAAACCTATATGTATTGCATTGTATTTTGGACAGCTGCCCGCATTTCAAGCTCATATAACTCCAGACCCATAACATTTAGGAATTAACTATTTTTTTCTGATGAAAGAAAAGTGTCCAAGGTTTCTTATGCTGCGTTGAATGTTTATGTGATCCTAAAACTCAATATTCTGTGGGTCCTAGAATTTGAGTGACAATGACAAAACCCTGGCACTGGAGTGGACACGTTTTTACACATCTGGCAGTGAATGAGTGAAAGCAGGGTTTGTTTTTTTTTGGGGGGGAGGGGGTGAAATCTTGTAGAAATTTTCATATTCCTGAAGAATTTGTAATTAATTTTGGAATCAATTTTTATGGCGTCCAGGGCTCTTAAAATATATCCACTTTTGAATGCTAAAGCTGCTTTCTTTTAAGCATGGAGGTGTATTTGGGGATAACATTTTTATTTAGTTATGAATTTTGTGATTCATGATTTTATGGCAAAATCAAATGATTTTTTTGGTTGATGCTCAATTTCAACCAACTTCTTACCATGGTTAAAAATGTTTCTATGAAAACCTGCAACAGGTTGCTGATATTAAGTCAAACATTGCTTCAAATCTCCTTTTTCACGGCGACTTCGCATCCGTTTTAATCCATTCTTGACCTTTTTCTTGCTCATACCTTTTAAATTTAAAGTTTTGGATGACTTGAATGGGTTGTGTTTTACAGTGTTCGCTGGCACACATGTGCGCACTGCTGGTTGGATAACAAGTGTTACGTAAGAGGCCATGTGCATGGAAGCATGTGAATACATGGGAGCTGACTGTAGGCTCAGACCAGGTCACCGAAGCAGGGGAGCAAGATAAATGCCAAAGATGTCGAATGGCACAAGCGCACACCCAACCCTAAATAACTGATAACACCCAAAACGTGTTTTTTTTCCTGGACATGGTTGAGATGCCCTTTTAATTTTTGAATTTTCACATTTTTATGCAATGACAAGCCAAAAGAATTGTTCATAACATTGCCAATTCTGAGATGATTCAAACAACCATTTTAACAACCGTTTGTGAGTTGTATACTTTTTGGACATACATGTATTAGATATTTGATAACGTTTATTCAACATGTTTCAATTACAGTATGTGAAAAAGTACTTCCTTCTTTTTAATTTTTGTTGAGAATTCCATGTATGGATGAATGAATGAATGAAAAAAATCCCTTTAAAAACATTCGTAGGGATTTTTCTTTTTAAAGTGCGCATAGAACGCACATTTAAGCTTTCAAATGGCAAACGTTTGTAAACATTGATAATGTGATGCGCTTCAAATCAAGCTCTAATGAGCGTTTTTTTTTTCATTCTTGTTGTCGTCCACGTAATGATTACCAAACGTGCACCGTGACTGCTGTGTTTTCGGCCCCACGCACACGTGTCGCGCGAGTCCCGGCCGTAGGTTGCCGCCAAACCGCTGAGAATGTGGGTCATCCGGACTCACGTGTACCTCACACTGCTGTCCACTGCTAGATTATGCAATGTGACGCGTCATAGGCGCGCCAGCAGCCAATCACAGAGCGAGCTGGACGGGACAAGTGTACACTATGCCACGCCTACTAACTAGTCAGCAGCCAATCAGAGATCACTTAGCGAAAAGCGTGTACACAGAGGCACATGGCTAGGCTGCCGTGTCCATGTGAGCCCGTCCGAGGAAGTGGAACACGGTTGTTGTGTCAAGTGGAAAGTGAATGAAGCAACGGACTCTAACCCACATTTTGACACTAAAACGCGACTTTTGTCAACGTGCGATCCTTGACTAAACACATGCTAAGGATTTTAAAGCCCTATTTTAGACGTCGTGGCTTTAAAAAGACATTTTAGGTCGAAGGGGGTCGATTGTTGTGTCTGTGAGTGAATGAATCGAGGGTGTACTGGCACCTTTAACCCACATTTAAACACCAAAACATGGATTTAGTCTACTTTTTTCCCATCGAATAACCAGTGGAAAACCAAAAAAGCATTTGAAGTTTCCTTTCAAATGTCAAAGCTTTAAAAACGTTTTTTTTTTTGTCCAAAGAAGTGGAACGTGGTTGTTGTGTCAGTCGTCACGCCAACACGATTATAAACTCGATTTTAATTGTGTGTAACGATGAGGAACACATTTGAAGCGTTTTGTGCCACAACTTTTGGACAATTGTTTAGCATTGAGTTGTGCTGACAGTAGAAATTAATCCCTCGTAATGTACGACAAAAAACACCTAATTAAGTGAAACTTAAAAAGGCGACTAGTGGAACAATATACACGCTGCGTTTAACGTTTACGTGACATTTTACATTCAATGCTTCGGCTACTTACCAGGTTTAGCTGGTCCGACGTCCTCGGGCATGTCAGCGAGGAAAATAATGAAAAATCAACTCAAAAAGCAAGTTGAGGCGAACTAGTGACTGAAAGGAAGGGAAGAGATGACCGGAACACAAATGCGCTTCAGCGGGTCATATATGTTCCCCAGGTCTGCTACGGTGACTCACGGCTTGTGTATGTGAGGTCGGGAAGGCTTGAGGGAGGATTGGGGAAAAAATGAGAACAGGAGGAGGGACACAGATTCAGGAACACCCCCCTCCACCTTTTCCTCCGGCTTGCGGCGCGTCAAGAACTGAATGTTCCACCGCCGTCGTTTGGCTCTCATGCGCTGACCCCCTCCGCCCATGTGACCGAGGTCCAGCCTCTCTTCCCCGGCCACGCCTTGTCGGGCGGCCCTGCTGCGACCACTTTAACCCAGTGACACACTTTCAGGGCACCGGGTGTGGGCGGAGCTTAGTCGACGCAAGTGACGTAACGCAACCGAAACAGCGGTCACGTTGCAGCCGCGAAGTGCTGCGTGACGCGGCCTGTGCCCGAGCATGCGCAAACGTTCGCGCTCGTGTCAGCAGCAGTCGCTTCAACCCACCTCATTTTTTAAATGCTCATGATATGTACTTGTGTAAACATGAAATTAAGCTCAATAGTGGACGAAAAACACAATAGAAGGAATTAACTCATCGGAAGTCTTGTATTTGAGTCAAAATGAAGTAGTACAACTTAATTTAAAAAAGGTTTTCGAAGGGAAGCAACATCAAAATAACGAGACTAATGTAGCTGCAAAAGTGTGCACAACTCTTTGCCGTGACTGTGTGGAAAAACTGTCAAACACATCTGCTCTCAATGAACGTGGCAGGTGTGCACTGACTTCCATTGAGCATGGGTGGAATTTCCTCTAAGACACAGGTGTCAAAGTCAAGGCCCGCGGGCCAAATCCGGCCCGCCACATCATTTTTAACAAGTCAAACTTGTTAAATTCCATGATGATTGCTAAAATCTGAGCCAAAATTTCATATTTTTGGATGTCAACCACAATAAAAGTCATTATTCTTGACTTCAGATTTGAAAACGAGTTATTCATTAATTTGCTGTGTGCTCTATATGTAATATTTGAAGGGATTTAAACATTCTAATGGGTTCCCCAAATTCATAACGGCCCTCGAGAGGAAACCATAACTACAATGTGGCCCGCGGCAAAAAAATGACTTTGACACCCCTGCTCTAAGAGAACGCGCGGAGGTGTTAAAATAGGAAAAGTGTGCATTCATTTTTTATACATGCTCATGAAAATCATGTAATCCGACAAAAGTTTATTTATACGCTTAGCCAATGAGGGGAAACTATCTATGCAAGTGTCAAAACCATGTAGTCCATTTTTAATAGGACTTTTTAGGTCATTTTTTTCCAAATAGGAAGATGACATAAGCATTTAAAAAGCATCTATCAAATAATATTGTCGGCCTACTATAAACATGAAATTGTATCCCGTCCCCTGAGGCTTTAAGCGGGTACCTGCATGTTTTGTTTCACAAACGTGAAAGGGTGTATAGGTGTAAATAAGTTGTGAGACGACTGTGTTTGATTTGTTTTCAGTATTTTGAAGCCTTATGTTATGTATATAACGATTTTGCTTTAAATCATTCATTTAATGTGTCAAGACTGTTTTTTGTTGTCCAAGAGGAAGTTGAATCCTTAAAAAAAGGATTTAAAAAAAATTAAATGTCTCTTTGAAAAGTGAAAAGCATGTATATACTTTTACCATTAATAAAATAAATTTCCCATTACACTGAGACCTTGGCTTACGAACTTAATTGGTTCCCAGACAGTGTAAGGCGAAAAGTGTGTATCCCAAAAATTAATTTCCCATAAGAAACCATTAAAATGAGAATAATCCGTTCCCAGGTCTCCATGAAATATAATTTTCAATTAAATAAGCCTTAAAACTACACACAACATACCTTATTCTATGTATAATAAAATGTGCTATTGTATTGTAATGAAAGAAATACACTGTACTGTATAATAAAGTCTTTATTTACATTTGTGATGGTCATTGATGGCTTGATGGAATGGCGTTGGAGGTCAGAGGGAATTGCTATTTGGAAAGAGAGTCACATTCCATAAGGACTGTAATTAAAGAAATAAATTGTACTGTACAATAAAGTTTTTTATTTACCTTTGTTATTGTCGTTGATGGCTTGATGGAATGGCGTTGGAGGTCAGAGGGAATTGCTGTTTGGAAAGAGTCACATATGGACTAGGAGAGTTTTAACCTTTGTGATGGTCGTTGATGGCCTATGGAAGGAGAGTAACCTTCCATAAGGACTGTTGGTAACTCAACCTCTGGTGTGGCTTCTCTTCTTTGCTTCTTTGGAGACTCCTTATCATTTTTGCTGAATAAAAACCTCTTAATTGACACCTGTTGCTTTTTGACTTGTAAGGTCTTACGAAACGGAGGCATCACATTATCGTTCATCCTGTTGATGATTCTCATAGCCACAGTCTTAGTAATCTTGTTTTGTGTCTTCTTCGGCAGAACACGAGTCTGTGGTGTTGTCTTTTTCAGTCCCATAACAGCAAAATTATCTGTAAAAAAACTCATTGGAGGTAATCGACGTTAGCATTCAGAGAAAGGAGAGAAAGGGGGGGTGGAAAGATGGGCCGGCCGGCTGAGGTGCTGTTCGGTCGTGTGCTTTTGTGTTCTTCCGCCGAAGATTACTCCGCCAGCCGTGGTGGGGGGCGTGCATCGCGAAAAGTAGGGCTTATGCCAAGGTTTAATTTTCATAAATTTAATGTTTGTAAACCGAAAAGTTTGTAAGGTAAGGTGTTCGTAAACCGAGGCCCCACTGTAGTTTCTATTCCCGAATAAATTTGGGAATGAATGAGTTAATGGGAAAGCAGTTCAGTGTACCCATCCTTTGTGGAGACCTTAGGGGGTGTGCTGGAGAGAACTCCCGCTGGAGACTCCCTTGTTCTGCTGGGCAATGCTCATGTGGGCAATGACAGTGAGACCTGGAGGGGCGTGATTGGGAGGAATGCCCCCCCCCCCCCTATCAGAACAGGAGTGATGTTTTTAGAATTCAAGTGAAAATGACAAAAACCCTGGTACTGGAGTGGACTCCTGGATTTTTTTCTACTTCTTTCTTTCCTTTCCACTTCGTTTCCTAACTTTGCTGTTGTGTTACTTCCGGGTAGAGTGAACACTGGCGCGAATGGCCACCGCAGCTCACCTGCACAAAAAAAATCCTGTGACTGGAAAGTGTCCTTGAGAGTTTTGAATGGCGCTTAAGATTTAAATGTATTATTATTATTATTATTATTATTATTATTATTATTATTATTATTATTATTGCAAATCTGGCAGGTAATTAGTTAAAAAATGTGTCAATGTGTTTCAGACATGTTGGAGGTATGCAACTCTTACATGTTCTCTGTATAGTGCAGATTTTCACCGAGGCTTCACTGAATACATGAGCCTTTAGGGTGTTCAGTACATGGTATGTCTCAGTGTGACTGTTTCCCCGCAGCACTGGTGTCACGTGCACACACGGCATGTCTGAGCAGTTGTGCGTACACAGTGTTCCCAGCGCCTGCAGCAAAGATTCATTGGAAAGCTTAATGGGGGGGGGGGGGACTCTGCCTCACTTTGTCCGATCTTGGCTGCCACTGTTGTGTTTAAATATAGTGTTGTGTGGATGTGTGTGTATGTGTGTCCACCGGTATTTTTTTTTAATGTACAAAACACTAAGCCAGGACACATTCCAGACCTAGAACATTTGGGTGTTTTTACTTCCTGTCTCATATGCTTGTTTGTTCGAAACTTGACCATTAAATGTGAAATGGTTTACATTTAAAGCCAGTTTGCCAGTTTCACTTGTGGCAAACGGTGACATTTTGAGGGTGAAGGTAATAACCCCATGACAGACAAACACATTCATGTCCACACGCGCAAAATGGGGGCACACGTTTGTCAATCAAACTATTTTTAACAATGTGTGCTTTTTAAACCTGTTCTTTTTTTTGTAGCTTCAAACTTAAACCACAAAAAAATGATTCTTATTATAATTTCTTTTAAATTAACTCATTGTGTCTCGTTATATCGATATTCTCGGGAGTCTGAAAAAATATCGATATAACCGGACTATCGATATATCCAATCCTGCGGCATGTAAATTTTCTCCTTGTGTTCATAGAAATAGGATCGTAATAAGCAGTACTATCGATATAACAGATATCGAAGGAAAATTGTAAAGAGCAGTACATTGGGGAGACTCAACAAATTCTCAAAAAAAGACTTTATCAACATCGCAGGGATAATACTAGTGGGCCTCAATCGGCAGTACATTTGCACCTAAAAGCTACTAACCACTCATTTGACGACAATGAGGTTAAAATCTTAGCGAAAGAACATAGATGGTTTGAAAGGGGGGTAAAAGAAGCGATTCTTATAAAACAACAAAATCCTTCATTAAACCGGTCTGGTGGTGTGAGGTTCAATTTGGATCGTTCATACAATAGCCTGCTCAGGCAAAACAGGTTAGGCAACTTTCGCAATGCTGATGAGGGTCGTTATGCTGATGAGGTGATACCGGGGGAGTGGGGGTAATAGGCCAATCGTTAGTCAGGAATGTAGGAACAATCAGTGGGGCCACAGGGGGGGGTCCCGCGCCCCCCCCAACCTGAGAGTAGGGACCTATCATAGCTGTGTCCGGCGCCACCAGGTCTGGACATTAGGGATATATAAATGGGGCCGATACGACCAGTCAGACTTTAGTTCGCTGACGAAGCCTCTTGGATAGGAGGCGAAACGTCCGAAACCTTCACTTTTGTACAGATGACGGCTGAAGAAACCTTCTCATCGATGGACCACTCCTGTACGACTGAGAGCTTACACAGACGAACAGATATCGATATAACGAGACTTTACTATATATATATATATATATATATATATATATATATATATATATATATATATATATATATATATATATATCTTCTGCCGCTTATCCGGGGGTAAGGCGTTCCCAGGCCACCTGGGAGACATAGTCTCTCCAGTGTGTCCTGGGTTGTCCCCGGGGTCTCCCGCCAGTGGGGCATGCTCTGAATACCTCACCAGGGAGGTGTCCAGGGGGCATCCTAATTAGATGCTCGAGCCCCCACATCTAGCTCCTCTCGATGTGGAGGAGAAGCGGCTCGACTCTGAGCCCCTCCCGGATAACCGATCTTCTCACCTTATCTCTAAGGGAGAGCCCGGACACCCTACGGAGAAAGCTCATTTCGGCCGCTTGCATCCGGGATCTCGTTCTTTCGGACACAACCCATAGCTCGTGACCATAAATGAGGGTTGGGACATAGATCGACCGGTAGATTGAGAACTTTGCTTTTTGGCTCAGCTCCTTCTTCACCACGACAGATCGATACAAAGTCCGCATCACATCAGACGCCGCACCGATCCGCCTGTCGACCTCTTGCTCCCTTACACCCTCATTCAGCGCTTGAACAACAGCTGAAGCTGGAACAAAGCGCTAACATGGAAAAAAGGCAAATGCTGCCCCCTCGTGGAAAAGAAAAACATTGCCAGAGGCCATGACCAGCGCTTTATCGGCACCCAAGCATAAATAAAAAAACAGAACAAATTTGGGAATGGCGCTCTATGTCATATTTTCAATGGCTGAATAAATTTGTAAATGGCAGTCAATGTGTTAAAAACTGTGTGAATTCATTCAGACATTTCTCAAAGCTAATAAACGAGATACCTATACTCGTACTAAGTTCATCCTGTCTACTTGATATCTAATTTTAAGCAGATTCTTTACTTACAGTGTATCAAAAATGCTTAAAATTAAAATGAGATACATATACTGTACTATCATATAACATCTCAAAGGAAACAAAAAAAATACAATTCTTAACTCGCATAGTGCTCCAAACAAGAAACTTACTCCAAATCTGTCACATAAAATAAAAGTACATTATCAATTACGACTCAAATTGGATCCCTTGAAAGGTACGATAAGAAATGTCATAATATTAATCAATCAAGGTGTGGTGTGATAAGCTGGGACAAAGCATTAACTTGCAGAATAACCATAAACCAGTTCCTGCTGATGCGGTCCATTCACACTATCACGTAGAACATTTTGTTTGTGCACTCCAAAAAATGTTTGGCTGCTGAAATAAAAAAATGGCAATTTCCCCACTGTTATTTAGCTTTACGATAACAGCTTGAAAAAGGAAATAGCCAATGATAAAAATAATAATACATTTAATTTATAAGCGTCTTTCAAAACTCTCAACGACACTTTAGTCACGGGATATTTTTTCTGCGGGTGAGCAGCGGCAGCCACACGTGCCAGCGTTCACTCAACCCGGAAGTAACTGTTAGACTGATTCCAAAACATCTGCGTCAGTAAGGATCAAAAAGCAGGGAGTGGAATAACTCATTCGCTGCCGTTCCCAAATTTATTGAAGAATTGAAAAGTGTGACGTTGAGTGCCGTTCCCGAATTTGTTGGGTTTTAGTATTTCTTGCGAGGGGTGCCATTAAAGCGCTGGTCAGACCTCTGGCAATATTTTTCCGCTTCTGCAAAGGGGCAACGTTTCCCTTTTGTCTATGTTAGCACTTTGTTCCAGCTTCAGCTGTTATTAAAGTGCAATATAAATCAATATGTATGTATTGTATTTTGTACAGCCACCCCCATTTCAAGCTCAGATAACTCTATACCCATACTCGGCAAATTGTTTGGGCACAACTTGCTTGCGTGCTTTGTTTTACTAAAATACTTGCGGTGTCCCCATAAATGTCAATCATTTACCCTTTTATTAACTTCAAATACTAGTCTCTAAGCCCCCCCCCTAAAAAAAATTATTCTGTACTTATTTTTCAGGCATTGTCCGGTAGAAGAATTTCCTTTTCCAATTTTATACATGTGTATTCTACCCCCCCCCCCCAAAAAAAAAAAAGATTTATACATAAATATATAATAATAATTATACATTTCATTTATAAGCGCCTTTCAAAAATCTCAAGGTCACTTTACCGTCACAGGATAAGTTTTTCTGTGGGTGAGTAGCGGCAGCCACACGCCCCAGCGTTCACTTAAATAGATAGAAAGCCAGCTAAAAGATAGCTAATAGATAACCAACATATAGATCGCCACAAGAGGCAACTACATCAACAACCATCCATCACAAAGGTAAATAAAATGACTTGATTATACAGTACAGTTAGTTTTTGCTTTTTTGAATGTTGCTTTGCCGATTACCATTTTGTGTTTGGGAGTCTTTTACTGAGCGAGTTGCTTGTTCTGTAGCCACAAAGGGACATATGTCTTCTAGTGCCGATCCCAAGCACAGAGGGTTGTGTCAGGAAGGGCATCCAACGTAAAAGCTTGGCCAAAACAAACATGCGGATCAAACCTCTAAAGATGGAGGACACTGATTTGCTGTGGCGACTCCTCGAAGGTAAAAGCCGAAAGGAAAAGAAGATAACTCTAGACCCAAATAAGATAGGAATTAACTATTTTATTCTGATGAAAGAAGAGATTCTCAGGTGTCTTATGCTGAATTGAATGTTTATGTATCTTAAAACTCAATATTCTGTAGGTCCGGCAATTTGAGTGAAAATGACAAAAACCCTGGCACTGGAGTGGACACATTTTTGCACGTTGCCTGGCAGTGAATGAGTTAATACATTTTAAAAATGACAGAAACACAATTTCTTTTATGTTGTGTTCTTTTATTTCCATATTGGCGCAGATAACTTAATCAGGAAGCAAAAAAATATACCAGACAATAATGTACTAAAAATCTGAGATAAAAACCAACCCCCCTCCCCAACAAAGACAACCAGGAGCCCCCACCACTCCTTGTACCTCCTCCTCGTCTCCTCCTCCTAAGCCCACTGTCGTCCCCTGCAGGTTCAAGTGGCGTATCGCTTGGTCCACTGTTTGGCTGTTCGGTCATGTTCGGCTCTGTTGGTTGTGTACTGGGTGGCGATGCTTCCCACCAGTGGGTCGGCTGCAGGCAAAGTTGACTTCATTAGACTGATTTGTTTTCATGGTCATTCAACAGACTCAACTGCCACACGGACCTAAAATTTAACTTTTGGTGACAATTGCGCACAACATATTTATATCTGTCTGGTCTAAGTGGATTGAATGTGGTAGGTTTGAGGTGGGAATTTTTATCTTAAGAATCAATAATTTATTAACCAGCTGACATCCTCATCTCTCTAATGACAAATCAAAATGGCAGACGGAATTATTGGTCATGTTCCCATATCAGATGACTTGTTTTCAACTATTAGAAGGAACCATGGAAGTGTGCAAATTGCCATAAAACGGTTGCTTCCTACATTTCCAGGCATACATTCTTGAACTTTTCTTTTAGGTCTACACATGCCTAACAAATTCCTGTTGCTATGCCAAGTAAGCTTCAAGGGGTTTTAAAAAATGGTCACAAGGGTTGGTCCCCAGAAGTATATATATGTGTTCATTTGTGTGCGTCAACTTGGTCACATTGTAATTGCTATTTTAAACAGAGCGCATGTCTTACCTGGGTTACAGTCTGTGAGCAGAGAGCAGATGGACAGCAGCACCTTGGAGATAGTGAGGGCGGGGCTCCAATTATCCTTCAAGATATCCAGACAGATCACACCTTGACTGTTAATGTTGCAGTGGTAGATCCGAGTGCGGAACGTCACCTATAAACACATACAGATTAGCAAAAAAAATCTTTAAATACAATGCTAAAAATGTGTATTTTTTGTCACATAAATTTATTGACCAAATGGCACAACTGCCGATTTTATTCTTAACTTGCCCTAGCCAAATCAATGAACAATACTAACGTGCATTTAAAAAAATGTCCGTGTAGATTCTTGGTCACCCAGATCGGGGTAGATTTTACATTTTTGTAATTGGGTTGTTGTTAGGCTAACTTAGGTGGTGACCAACCTTTTTGAAACTGAGAGCTACCATTTGGATACCCATTCATGTAATAGTCACATTTGAAATCAGACGTGCTCAAATTGCCGCTTATAATGTAATATCACATGCGATTGCCAAAAGGTACGGTATTTTCCGTAGTAAGAGGCGCACGACCAATGAATGGTGTATTTTCAAACTTTTTCCATATATAAGGCACACTGGAATATAAGGTGCACCTTAAATGAGAAAAATGTCTAGTATAATATATACATTATATATAAGTGTTCCAAATATAATGCACATCACATAAGGCACTACAATAGAGGCAGGGGTTACACACTACTTCTACAAGGGGGAACGGAGTCGGGGACTGCTGACGGTAGCCAGTGTTCACTCAACCCGGAAATACTCATCTATAAAGACATATCATGATTTCTCCCAATAATTAATAAAGAGATCAATATGGAACACGTGATTTCAATCAAATCTTTGCTAGCATTAACATTTTCAAATGATCACTTGTACACCATTGTTCGAAAATGAACGCCCATTCCTGGCGAGCTACTTTTAGAACAGGCACGCGGGCTAGTCGTATGCTGCTGGGGTGGGGGTGGGGGGGCATTGGTTGCTGACACGTGGAATAAAGAAATATGAATACGATGCCTGTACTAACACGAGGCCGTAAAAGCTGTTGTTGATGTTGAGGTTCAGTGCAGCTCATTCACTCGCGTGCACATTTATGTGGTGCTTAGACGCCCCCTAGAGGCCACTTTATGTCAGTGTATGTTAAATCAAGTTACGGGAGTCAAGACACATAAAACACGAAAGGGGTGGATTGAGGGGAGGGGGGGATTGGAGCAAAAATAAATTATACAAATCCTAAAACTCTTGTTTGCTGAATCAGTTGATTCCGTGACCAAGCTCGCGACTCAATTTACTTGCATATCAAATCCCAGTTTTCTTTGTTGTTATAAGGAGAAAAATTATGAATCCATTCCCCCCCCTCCCTCAAAAACACGACCACTTGTGTCTACTGGAATGCAGACAGTCTCGACAGTTTATACAAGAGGCCTCAGTTGGTGCTGCTGTTTCTGTTTGCAACAGAATTTAAAATCTGTTCATCGTTGTCTGGTCTACAATAGTATAACATGGACCCCTTGTTTGAGGTCGATGACGCAGCGGGCTGCTAATTGCGTTAGCATTGAGCGACATCGGATGTATTCACAGTAAAGCTTTGCTTGTTCATTAAAATGCCACATCACATTCAAATTCATTCGGGGATACGTTCCGGACACTGAAACGGCTAACCTTGATAGATAGAGAGGTGTGACACCGTCTAGTCGTATCATACTGCGTCCGACTGCTTTTCTATTGAGTGCTTCATCCCTGGGGCTCAGTGAAATTAAGTGCTATTTGACAATGGCGACTCGAGCTGTATGTTTTATTCATAGCGCTTCATAGTTTTTGTAGGTATATGTGAAAGGTCTTGACACTTTTTTTATTGTGTCAAGACACTTGTAAGATGTATTCTGCATGGGTCATTCTCAATGGCCTATTTTCGTAGTTCATCACATCAAGACATTTTTATAATCTCATCCTTCAATTGTACTAATTAGGCGACAGGATTAAGAATAGATTATCGCAACCAAGGTGAATGAGTCCCATTGGGACCTTTAATACATTCACTGCCAGTTACGAGTTTATTCGGGAATTGAAAATATGACGTAGAGCGCCATTCCCGCATTAGTTCGGCTTTTGTCTTTTTTCTTGCTTGGTGCCAATAAAGCACAGTCCAGACCTCTGGCAATGTTTATCCCTTCCACAAGGGGCAGCATTTCCCTTTTTACCACATTAGCGCTTTGTTCCAGCTTCAGCTGTTGTTAAAGCAAATATGTATGTATTGTATTTTGCACAGCTGCCCCCATTTCAAACTCAGATAACTCCAGACCCAGATAATTTAGGATTTATTTTTTTTCTGGTGAAAGAAGAAAGTCTAGGGTTTCTTACGCTGCATTGAATGTTTATGTAGTCCTAAAACTCTATATTCTGTGGGTCCTGAAATTAGAGTCACAATGATAAAGACCCTGGCACTGGAGTGGACACATTTTTGCACATCTGGCAGTGAAGGAGTTAATCGTGTCTCTCATTCAAAACTGTAAAGCCGTCCGGATCTTTAAACGCAAATGCACATCACTCAACATTCACTCCAACATTGTCAGTGATGAAAATATTTTTCTGTTTAAAACGCAATGTCAAATTATTAAAGAACATTAATTAAAGCATGGAGGATTTTTTGTAAAAGTTTTTGGTCATTATATGGTGTCTATTCACCAACTACGAATGTGTTTGGAACGCATTGTCCGCCATAAAAAGCGCCTCAGTGCAGATAATATACCTTGGGTGGCTTGAAAGGGTAGTCGGGCGTAAAGGCAATGTCCAGGAAGAAGACGCCCCCTTCATACACAGAGCCTGGCGGTCCCAAAATGGTGGACCTCCACTCATAGATGTTGTCTCCTTTGGGGCCGGCGCTGCGCGTACACAAGAGGAAACAAGTGAGGCAAGTGATAGTGTTGCATGAAACCGCATCCTGACAACACTCGAGGTGAAAAGATCTGCCAAGCAGGCGAATGCAATTGTATCGATACCATAGTCACATCACAACATTCTACTGACACCCCCCACCCAAAAAAAGTGAAAAATGAGACATTCTCTGGCAATATTATTTCGTTCAAAGAAACACGGAAACAAATTTTGATCCTTTTTAACTCATTCACTGCCAGACGTGCAAAAATGTGTCCACTCCAGTGCCAGGGTTTTTGTCATTTTTACTTAAATTCCAGGACCCACAGAATATTGAGTTTTAGGACTACATAAACATTAAATAAGAAAACTTAGACTATCTTCTTTTATTAGAAAAATAATAATTAATTCCTAAATTATATGGGTCTGGAGCAATGTTCCCTCTAAGCTGCGCGCGTGGCTCGGCTCACTAAAAAGATCCAGCTCTTTTGGCTCCCAAATGGTTCCTCAGTTTATAGTTGTATTAAGTTCATCCTCTCTACTTGATATCTAATTTAAAACAGATTCTTATCTTACAGTGTATTGTCGGTATTCAAATACCTGACATGTTTCGGCGTCTACTTCCGCCTTCGTCAGAGTGTCCCGGATGTTGTTGTTGTTGTTGTCAACATCCGTGACACTGTGACAAAGGCGGAAGTAAATTAAAATTGGTTCCTCAGTTTGTTTGTTGTTTTTTTGTTGCTTAAATTAATAAACTACCAAAAATCATGTAAAATTATGTGAAAAACAAATTACTCATGTAAAAAATACACTATATCAAATATTTTATGGCTTGATTTATATGTGCACAGAGAGCATCCACAAACTTTCACTTTCCCTGTGGTTACTCTGGTCTGATGATCAACTGACACTAATGTGCTTTTCATATTAATAATACTATCGTCTTCTTTTCCTTTCGGCTTTTCCCTTGACGGGGTCGCCACAGCAAATCAGTGTCCTCCATCTTTAGAGGTTTGATCCGCATGTTTGTTTTGGCCAAGCTTTTATGTCGCACGCCCTTCCTGACACAACCCTCTGTATTTATCCGGGCTTGGGACCGGCACAAGAAGACTTATGTCCCTTTGTGGCTATCATACCAACTAGTAAAAAATATAATAATTGAATAATAATAACAACATAATGTGATAACATTTGTCCACCTGTATACCCTAACCCCCCTCCCCCTTCTCCTCACTGCTGCGTGCGTCTGTAATACTCCCCTCCCCCCTCGACAACGGATATCGACCTATCACGTGCAGCTTTGACCAAAGACTGGGGGCGGGGAATAGAGTACAAAAAAAAGTCGACTCCCATTTCCGGCTCTCTTCATTCACTTCAGAGATCCGGCTCTAAGAACCGGCTCGTTCGCAAACGACACATCTCTAGTACACATCTGATGTTGCTCACAGTGGTCCTCAGTGAGCTTGTATGTCTGCTCAGACACAGGAAAAATTAGAGGGAACATTGGTCTGGAGTTATATAAGCTAGAAATGAGGGTGGCTGTCCTAAATGCAATGCAATACATACATATTGGTTTAACAACAGCTAAAGCTGGAACGAAGTGCTAACATGAAAAAGGGTAATGCTGCCCCCTTGTGGAAGGGAAAAAACATGACCAGATATCTGGTCAGCGCTTTATCGGCACCCAAGCAAGAAAAATAATTAACTAATTCAGGAATGGCAGTGAATGAGTTAATTAGGGTGGAGATTATTTATATTTTCACACACTAACACACACACTGGTGAGAGGACACTTTGATCCTCTCCTCCATCTCCAACTGCTTCGAACAACAAAGATTGCGCAGAAAAGTGGTTAAGATTAAATGACTGACTGAATGTGTTGTATCATTTTGTTATTATGACTTCAAGATTCCTTTACAGCAACTCATATACTTTTTATTCTTCTACTTTCTACCTTTCATAACCACAATAGTATAAATTAGAATTTCTCCATTGTGAGACGAATAAAGGATGTTGGATACGTCATCAGATGGCTTCAGGATTGTTATTTTTTTCTGTGTGAAACTCATTAAAAATAGTGTATGGAAATTGACTAAATTGGTTGTTAAAATAAAAATGTTATCATCAATAAAGTTTACTTTCAGAAATTGCAGACACTGATACTTTTTAACAATGAGGGATGTATTTGCCAAATATAAACGTGAGTTCACAATGTTCAATTGTTTCGTGTCATAAATTAGTTAAAAGCAGAAATATATTGTCGATTTTTTTTTAATCTAAAATGAAGAGAACATTAACACAATATTTCATTCTTCAAACTTAAATATCCCAAATGATTTTTGCCCAGACAGTGTACTCAGAGACCCCTACAAGCATGCATGAGACTGTCACAATCAAGTGTAAAACGAGCAAAGAGCTGCTTGTGACTCACCTGCAGTTTGGTGGCGGGTCCAGTGTGATGTCAGCCAGCTCTTTCTGAATCCTACATCAATGTATTCACGTAAAATAAAGCAATTACACAAAAACAGCATTGTGAGCAAACACAAACAGATTTCATAGTCTGGAAATGAAAATGAGCTCTGTAGTTAAATGCTATGCCTGGCTCAAAATTATTAAAGATGACTGAAATTTGGAATTCCTTAAAATCAGTTGTGGTATACAGAATTTAACAGTTTTTCACTGTTTCCACTTTCCAAAGGTTTTGGGTGGGATGAAGAATACCTGACACGAGTCGTGCAAATTTCCCTGGCGTGGGCCGATTAAAGGTTTTCTGATTCTGATTCTTCCACTATATACGAACTCAAGAACTTTTGTTGGCATGAGAGGTTATCTGCTCAGGTGCAAAATGTAGTGCCGAGCTATGTCCAACCCCCAAAAATGTGTCTTCCATTCTGACAAACCACTGACACTCCAGTTGACTCTTGACAGGTTTCAATAGACACATCCACAGCATTCCAGTTTGATATGTTATGATTTAAAAAAAAGCCTGATGTGTGATTACATTTTGCAGTGTTAGCATTTGTCCGTGAAGTGTCACTTTTAGAAGACTTTGTTTTCACTTTATAGGGATTTAAAAAAATGAACACATTGATATGAAATGACAGTGATGATGTGACCTCTTGGCACTGGTGGAAAGCAGCTTGGAGGTCTTGCTCATGCTGGCTTTGCTCTCACGCTTCTTCTTGCAAGATGTATCCTTCTGTCTGCTCTGGCTGGATGACGGCGGCGATAACGAAGAGCTGGTGCTGGCACGAGAATCCTCATCCGACATTCCGGTTTGGATTGGAGAAGAACCCGGACCTGAATAACACAGTCATTGGCATTAAAATGTTGTCATAAAATGCATCATAAATGCATAATATTGTTTAATCCTATGCATTTTCAGTTGACATTTCCTTGGTGAGAACAGAGCATAGGGAATTCCAATTTATTTATTGATTTATGATTATTGTCGTCATGAGTTTTCACCCTGTGGGAAAAAAAGTCAGACGTACGTTATAACCTCACGTAATTGCAATTCGAGATCACAGAATATGTTTCTTTTGCTCATAATTTAGTAAAGGAATGGCAGTTTGCATTTTTGTTACTGCAACGGTAGTCAGTCTCAACAGATTCTAAAGAGTCCGTCTTGTTCGTCAGAAACAGTGCTCAACTGATATTTTTGAGGGAACTGCAATTTCTGTTATTTTCAGAATCAGAATCATCTTTATTGCCAAGTATGTAGAACACACAAGGAATTTGTTTCCGGTAGAACAGAAATGCTACATAATATTGTCCAATCGGTCTGCATTGGACCGCACTTAATGTTATTTTTTGGGGTGTCCTGTAAATGTTAGCATGCGGCTCTTTAACTGAAATTACATCACTGACCTCGCAGGCACGATGAATAGGCCAAAAGAGTGTCTTTGTTATCCTCATTTATTTATGAAAATGCAAATAATATTGAATTTTGGGATTGTTAAATTAGCTTGATGGCGAGAGAATAGTGAATACTTTTTCCCCTTTAACGTTAGCATCTCCGTTAGCTTTCGTGCTCGCATTGCTTTCATTTAATCGCTTTCATATTTTTGGTGTTAAGACGCCACTGGTTATTAAACAGTGGTGCTTAGGATAAATGTTGTCACGACGGAGGAAAAAACAATAAAAAAGTGTGGCATAAAACCCCGTCGGAGCAACTGCAATTCATCAGGCCCTACTAAGGCCATGACTACTTCCTGGAACGCTGTGGCTACGACGGACATTTAAACTGGGACCTAACGTACGCGTTAAACCCGTTTGAGTGTATATCAAAGCACGAGTGGACAAGTTTAAAAGAAAAAGGAACGTTTAAATCATACACTCGAAAGCCTTCGGGACACGACTCCGTGTCGGCCATAGCCTCGGCCGCTTTCCCACTACAGTCTATTATGTTTTGTCTCGGATTTTCTTTAACACTGCTCGGCGGTCACAACAATTAGTCAACCACAATGGAGGCATAGTAGTCCATCAACCATTTAAAGTCATCAAGCAAATGTTGCGTTAGTTCATTCCCCATGCTCGGCTCGATCATCAGCACTCACCCAGTCTTTTGTCTGGACCTCCGCCGGCTAGCTGGCTGATGCCTTGTCGCCCTCTGCGGAACGGAAGTAACTCTCCTCGGCCGCAGTGGGCTGGACTGCGCCGGTGCCTGCTGGTGGAGGTGATGTGGGGATGAGGAAACGCCGCAACCGCGACGTCAACGTTTCTCGACGCCTTCTCCACACGCGCTCGCGTATACGCTGGGACTTTCGTGCACAGACACACCGCTCCAAGAAAGTGAAACGGAGTCCCGAGAAATCCTCTTTGTGGAAATTTGGAGCATCCGATTGGAATGACTTCACTGTGAAGATTTTTTTTAAGTGCTGGATAAACAATGACGTCATGGCGTCAACACCTCGGATTGCTTAAGGAATTTCAAAGTCACCAACTTGTATAAACAATTATTTTTTATTGCAAAGTTTGGACTGCACGAAATATTTCGGTCGTTACAGAGTATTTTTCAAATGATTTTTTTGTCGGCATTTCTTTGATCATGAAGTGCCTGTAATTACATTTACGTATTTGGTGACATTTTCGCTTTTTATGAGAGTCTCTGCAATGAACACTCAGTTTATTTATTTGCGTGATATTTCACAATTTCCAATGGGCAGTGATTTCTGAGGGAACAACAATGTACTTTTTTTGTACAACTTAACTGAAAGGAGGATGAAAATAAAATACGATTTAGAAATAGTACCCTCTTCAATTGTTTTTGGTTTGAAGTTTTCAAAATGAATTTGTACAATATTTTATTGAAAATGTATGCACTTGATTCCAACGTGATTAAAACTAAACACTTTTTGGTCTATGAGGACGTCTAGCGGTGGCCAATGGAACTGACGAGAACAAAAGGGCACTGCTATCTCTCGGCACTTAAACATACCTGTCAACCTCCACGGCTCCATGCCATTACAAACTGTCGTATTTTCCCGTACAAAATATCTTACATCATATTTTTTTCAAACGTGTTTATTTATGTAGTTTAACATGTTGTAATGTACATGTGCTTCGTTATATATTTCTGTACATATTTTTAATAAATGATGAAATTACGATACAATTACGATAAGAGGGATTATCCCTCGTGTGGTCCTGACATTTGCTCCCACTCTTTGTGATGCTTGCCTCTTCCATTCAACTTAATTTTAATTCAGGTTCAGCCATTGCGACTTGATGATTGTAGCCAAAGAAAATTCAAAACTACGGGTATGTTGTAATGTAGGCCTACTGCTCTGATTTCGCTTTGTTCACGTGTGATCGGAATGATGCAATGGGAAATCCCCAGGCGACAGACGCATGCGCACAGTAGCATCAAACCACTCGCTTCGTTTGCAACGAAAAAACGATACCGTGGCAAACTTGTTTGACTTAATTGATTGGCCGTTTCGTGATAGTCGGTGTATACCGGATACCCATAATTGACAAATTTGCGTTTTTCTGTACAGATTTTCTTGTACTTCGTATGCGTCTTAAAATACATAATAAACGTACTTCGTACGGTAAAAAACGTTTAGGTTGACAGGTATGCTTAAACATATTTTTTTTTAGTCTACTCAACGCAAGAAAGATGTGAGGCAGTTGTCAGAAAATGCATTTATCCAAAAAAATACATACAAATAAAAAATACGTATAATGCTGACATGAGCGGTGATGGTCCAAGGGGAGCTCAAAACAGCAGTCTCCAGGGTATTCTATTTATCATCAACATTGACCCATTTCAGCGGTTTCTCTGTGCCTGCTAGTATCCACCAGTAAGCAATAGACAGCCATGAACCTAATGTGGGGGACCCTTGACCTATTTGTTACTGTAATTTGGAGCTCAAAGAGATCGCTTGGGTTGCCTTCCCAGTTAGAGCATCTGTGGTGGCCCTTTTCACCACATTTATGTTAATGGTAATAGAGGGCTATTGCCCGGTTTAGCACCAGCGCCTTCTTTCTCCACCATTAAAATTGGCCCTCACTATAGCTTTGATGCTAAAAGTGGCCCTAATTGTTGGGACAGACTATGTTTGCAAGTTTATTGATTTGAAATTTTGGTGTTACATTTTAGTAACCGTAGTGGAAGTTAATATTCTTGATTTGCTTTCCGAGCCATATAAAAGGATGTGGTGGGCCAGATTTGGAAACCATGTTGAAGCATTTAAGTTTCTTAAAACACACAGTTAATAGAGGTTCACCATTCCCTTTGAAACCCGGAAGAAAAAAATATTTTGGGATTCCACTGTCACTATTATCAAGTACATATACAGTCAAGTCTCGTTATATCGATATCGGTTATATCGATAGTACCGCTTATTACGATACTATCTTCATTTCCCTTGCACATTTCTAGTCTTTTTATGTATAATTAGTACCGTTTAGTACGATACCCGGTTATTACGAGAATCCGGTTATTACGGTGCTCCTTTTCATCCCCCGCCGGCCATTTTTGTTGTTTATATCGATATATCCGTCGCGCCATTGGTCAACTTGGTCACGTGTCTTGTTACGTGAGCCGCCATCGGTCGCGCCATTGGTCGACTTGGTCACATGAGCCGCCATCGGTCGCGCTATTGGTCGACTTGGCCGTGTGACTTTGTCACGTGACACGCCATCGGTCGCGCCATTGGTCAACTTGGTCACGTGTCTTGGTTACGTTTCACGCCATCAGTCGCGCCATTGGTCGACTTGGTCAGGTGACTTGGTTACGTGCCCAGCACCGTGTAGCAGAGCCATTTTCATTTTCAGACGCTAGCTCGTGTGTAGCAGACGAGATTGAAGTGTTTGTGTTAAAAGGTAAAAATGGGAAGCAGAAGAAGATTGATGACTTTTTTAAATTGTATACATAATACAGTAAGATGTAAGCGTTGCAGTTTCCCTGTTGTGTTATGTACATGCCCACTGTACTGTATATGAATGCAATCGTTTTTTGCAACAATGTTTCTTGTTTTGTCTTCTGAAGCGCGATGATTTTGAAAATTCTTAACATTCCATACTGTGTATTAAAGGACAGCCGATGTCACTTTGTATTCAAATGCAAATAAAAATGACTTCACGCCAAGACGTCTTGCATTGCTTGTGAATCCAAACAATGGCTTCAGATTCGGATAATATGCTTTCTTGTTACACATCCAGTTATGAATATGTTTCAAATACACTGTCGTTCTGAAGATTAAAGCATACATGTTTAAAATCATTAAAGAATTATATGTGCCATTTTGAGGCAACATTGGGTGAACATCTCACCCAAAAAAAAGGGAGCTAATGGCCAGCTCCGTTTCTTATATGGCGCTTGGCTGCCCTCTTTTGGCGGCTTTTGTTTAATGCAGTTCGGCGCAGGATCGGATACATCGATAGTCCCGGTTATATCGATATTTTTTCGGACTCCCTTGAATATCGATATAACGAGACTTTACTGTAACTCAACAATGGTGTAAATACAGCGGACCCACAGATTCACTAAAAAGTTATGTTCAATTTTCTATTATTTTTTTATTGGGAAAAGATTTGATTAACATCATGTCTTGTCATGGGTATGAAATATCTATTAATATTTTTTATAGCTTTGAATTTCAGTATCTTTGCACATACTGTCAAAAAGTCATTTATATACAGACAGGTAAATGTGGGAGCCTCCACTTCTGAAATTAAAATGTAATTATTCTTCATAGCAAGTGTAATTCCACGTAAAAAATAGTTTTTTTTAATTCCTCATGAACAACAAAAACAAAACGTGAGCTCACTGATTTGCCGCAACAAATGTACAACTGTTAGCGTATTTTAGTCTACCACTGATCACTTTAGCTGTGCTTGATACCTTGCACATTGTTTCAGTTGTTCCTGAGAGGTACTTACATAAGGAATTCGATTAGATTAGCCTTACGTGCCATCCATACTTATCTGTCATGTCTTTTTTATGATGATACTATAGTGCCGCATGTTCTACCAGAGACAAATTCCTGATGTGTTCTACACACTTGGCCAATAAAGATGATTCTGATTCTTTTCCAAAGCTGTGCGGATCTCAAAACAAAGCAATGCAACACTGCACTCTAAAATCATTTGATCATCCTTACTTGAGATAAAAATAGACTTTACTGTACTTGTCATTATTTGGGTGAAGTAAACGATTGCCGTCCAAATGATGAATTTAACCCATCACACAAAATGAGTCAAAACAAGTACAGTAAAGTCTCGTTATATCGATATTCAAGGGAGTCCAAAAAAATATCGATATAACCGGGACTATCGATATATCCGACCCTGTTTGCATGTAATTTTCTCCGTGCGTGCATAGAAATAGTATCAATATAACCGTGACTATCGCTATATCCGATATCGATATAACGAGACTTTACTGTAGTTGGAAATTACTGCTGAGACCAAACGACAACATTTACTGATTTGTATTAACATTGCATACCTGTCAACATATGTTTTGCCAGTATTGTTTTAAAAAAAACATATTTTCAAATAATGTACGGCGAACTACGTTTATAAGGGATGTTTTTTTTAAATTGTGAACTGATCTTACAAAGACCATTTTGGCTCAAATCCAGTTTGTCTCAAGTGCTGGTAGTCAACGTCTATGCTCGCTACGAGTGTCACGGCAAACCAGCAAAAGTAATCCTCAATCTTTTTTTTTCATCGCTGCGTATGGTAGGATTGATCAAAGATTTAACATGGCAATGTGTGGTAAACTGTCTGTATTTCCGCTTGTGTTAACGTTTTTTTTTTAATCAATTCAAATTATGTATGGCGTACTACAACTTTTATACGGGAATTGTAATCATTTATAAGGGCAGCTATTAGCCAAGGTTGACAGGTATGACATTGACACCCTTAAAATGATTTAAAAGCAAGAAAGCACAGTGACCACAACTGTCCAGGATAAAGCAGAGAATATTAATTTCATTTTTGGTTCACTTTCTAGACAGAAATGAAAACAACAATAAGTCTTACCTGCAAAAGACAAAAAAAAACCCAACATATTTTCTTCCCCCGGCAATTATGAGAAACTCTAAAACAACAGGAAATACTGTAATGGCAAAAAAAGGAGAAAAAAGAGTGAGAGCAGAGTTGTTTTCTCACAAGCCAACCACAGTGTGTTTTTATTGGGTGTTTTCAGTAATACAAGTGCACAACAGCAGCGGCGCGGGTAGCCAGTCAAATATACAAGTCCTGCTTTCTTTTCTCAGGCAGACCACCACAAAAACACACACGCGCTCATTCACTCACCCACACACACGCGCACACATACGCAATTTTTATCTTTCTGTTGTGTGGTCTGCCTGAAAAAAAAGTCTACATACAGTACAAAGAAAAAGCGGAGGAAGGTAAAAAGCATGAAGGCTCCTGTTCCATGCACGTCCAGACCAATACAACAAAAAGAACATAAAAGAAAAAAAGCGCACATTGTCTTCAAAATGGCAAATAGAAAACAAGTGATGAAATTTTGTACGTGTGTGTGTGTGTGTGTGTGTGTGTGTGTGTGTGCGTGTATATGTGTCGTGGGAGGACAATGAGTATGATGCCAATAATCAGGGGTGCACATTATTTTAGTTCCATCATTTGTTGCTCGGTGCTTTTTTTATCGTTTTTTTTTTAAATCCACCCACTCATTTCATTGGAAGAACATAAAACTTTGAGTCCCGGGGGTTTTCTGGCATGTGGCACAAAGTGACATCGCTAGTGGGGAAGCAAAGCAGAATTGATGTCACTGTTCCCGTCACTGTGAATGGATATTTCTTTCAAGTTTCTTGGCTCTTTCTATCGCTGCAAATTTGAAGGTTTGTTTGCTAACACTGGTTAGGTAAGATAGTGGCTGACGTTGGCTACCTTGTCAGATCAGTCAATAGAAATGGTTGAACTATGTCGTATTTGCCAACGGTGTGATTGTTGTACCCATAAATTTTAACTGTCAGATTTATGCGCTATTAAAAATACAAAATAAAAAAAATGTAAGCATCAGTGAGGGTAAATAAAATGGAAATCCCCAAGGGGTCCTACACAGGGTGTCAATCAAGATAGTCACCAATCTTTTTTTTTAATCACAAACGCAGTTTCACATGTAGATATTTTGAGACTGTAATTGCGCAGTGAGACCCCCATTGAACCTCTCCTGTATTTTTCAGCCTTTGTTGCCGCCCCGCGGCTGAACTTAACCGAACAGAGAAAATAACGAAACAGTTCAACTCAAAAGAGTTGTTCTTTTGAATGAAAACGCCCCCACCACCCTCTCCCCCAAAGAAAAAAAACATGTAAAATCCTGGCTACAACCTGAATGGATTGAATGTGGAGCACGTAACATTTTCGGTGCGCATTTGCACCTGGCCACCGTTTCAGTGCACCCCTGCTTATAATGGCATGTTTATGTATTTTTTTTTATGCTATACTTCCAAGTTCCAACATTCACATATTGGAAAATAAAAATCCCCCAATCTACTATTCTTTGTATAAAAAGAAGCTCTCAAGTCAACAAGGAACAAAAAAGGAGGATTTGTGTGTTAAAGATTTTTTTCTTGTTTTTTTGTACGTTTTTAATGTTTGAAACATAAAATGTTTGGGGAGGAGGAAGAAAGGGGAGGGTCAGCGGGTACAGCGATGCACATAGTGAGTGTGCTTTGACGGACCGAGGGGGGGGGAGAGGTAGCGTGGTGGAGTGAGGAGGAAGAGGATGCGGAAGAGGGCGGCTCAAATGTGTGTTGTGTGTCTGTGTGTGTATATGTGTGTGTGCGCGTACGTGTCTATGTGGCATATCTCTTGGTCCACTGCTTGGCTATCCTGTCATGCTCGGTTCTGTTGGTCAGGTACTGTGTGGCGATGCTTCCCACCAGGGGGTCGGCTAAAGAAAAAGTGGGACACCACATCATTAAAGGCAACGAGTAGCGGGGACGAGAAAAAAAAGCAGCACTTCACATGAAATAACCTGCAGAACGAGAATAAACAACTACTGCCTTGCTGATATTTAAAGGCGATGTCAAGATTTCTTGACATAAATATGTTCTATACGGCCCCACTAGTCTAAGTAAAGGGCTTCTTCGTCTTTTCCTTTCAGCTCGTCCCTTTGGGGTCACCACAGCGAATCTGTGTCCTCCATCTTCAGAGGTTTGATTCGCATAGTCTAAGCCAGGGGTGTCCAAAGTCGGTCCTCGAGGGCCGCTGTCCTGCCTGTTTTCCAGCTCTCCCAGGAGCAACACACCTGATTCAAATGATCAGCTCATCAGCCAGCTCTGAAGCAGCATCAAAATGGTCCTGATGATTTGAATCAGGTGCGTTGCTCCTGGGAGAGCTGGAAAACAGGCAGGACAGCGGCCCTCGAGGACCGACTTTGGACACCGCTGCTCTAAGCAATTGAACATTGTGGAAACACATTTATATTTGGCAAATGCATCCATTGGCATCAAATGCTGAGTATAGTTTGTGCTTTTTTGAATGTTGCTGTGCCGATGACCATTTTGTGTTTGGGAGTCTTTTGAGCGAGTTGCTTGTTATGTAGCCACAAAGGGACATAAGTCCTTTTGTGGCGGTCCCAAGCCCGGATAAATACAGAGGGTTGTGTCAGGCATCCGATGATTAGGCATAGGATGATTTTGACTAATGTTGAGTTTGTGGAATATGAATTAACTCATTCGCTGGCATTCACAAATTTATTCAGGAATTGAAAAGTGTGACATTGAGCACCAATCCCAAATTTGTTTGGGTTTTGCGTTTTCTTGCGTTGGGTGCAGATAAAGCGATGGTCAGACCTCCGGCAATGTTTTTTCCCTTCCACGAGGGGGCATCATTTGCCTTTTGTCCATGTTAGCGCTTTGTTACAGCTTCAGCGTTTGTTACTTGAATCGTTATATAAATCAATATGTATGTATTGTATAGTACTGTATTGTATTGTATGGTATTGTATTTTGGACAGTGAATGTTTATGTAGTTCTAAAACATCATATTATGTGGGTCCTTCAATTTGACTGAAAATGACAATGACCCTGGCACTGGAGCAGACACATTTTTGCACATTGTCTGGCGGTGGCTGAGTTAAGCAGCGAGTGGTGGCCATTTTGACACTTGCCGTCAACTGAAAATAACACACAGGGCCTCACGGCTCTTAACTTATTTATTGCCAGATATATGCAAAAATGTGTCCACTCCAGTGCCAGGGTTTTTGTCACTGTCACTTGAATTCCAGGACCCACAGAATATTGATTTTTAGGACTACATAAAGTTTCAATACAGCGTTAGAAACTTTAGCCTAACTTCTTTCATCAGAAAAAAAGATTTAATTCCTAAATTGTATGGGTCTGGAGTTATATGAGCTTGAAATGAGGGCGGCTGTCCAAAATACAATGCAATACATACATATTGGGTCATACAGCGCTTGAACAACAGATGAAGCTGGAACAAAGCGCCAACATGGAAAGAAAAGGAATGCTGCCTCTTTGTGGCAAAGAAAAAACATTGCCAGAGGACGTGGCCAGCACATTATCAGCACCCAAGCATGAAAAAACAAAACCCGAACAAATTCGGGAAGGACGCTCTGCGTCATATTTTAATTTCCCGAATAAATTCGTAAATGGCAGTGAATGAGTTAATGTCACATGACCAAACTCATAAAACAGGTGACCGGCGATTGCTCGCTTTCACACGCACGCACACAGACAAAATGTCTTGCTGGGCATTCAAGCGAAGGTGAGATCAAGCCAAGTGCCTCAACATACCCTTCCACTTCTTCCTTGACAATCACACCAATGGCTCAACACAAAAATAATCCCAGTACCCTGAAGGTAAAAACACAACCCCGGGTTGCAGCTTTTCTGTTTGCAGTGCATGCTGCAAAAAGTTACACGTGGAATACCTTTTTCCGATCGTCTACTTGTGTTCGCTTTTGTGGGTGTTTTTGTGTTACCTGGGTTACAGTCTGTGAGCAGGGAGCAGATGGACAGCAGCACCTTGGAGATAGTGAGGGCGGGGCTCCAATTATCCTTCAAGATGTCCAGACAGATCACGCCCTGACTGTTGATGTTGCAGTGGTAGATCCGAGTGCGGAACGTCACCTATAAACACACAACAGCTTAGCAGGATTTCGACAAAGGGTTTGTGCTGCATTTTCTAGGTGCTGTGTGATGGGTATAGACTGTAGCTATTGATATTCGATCGATTATCCAATTGAATCATTGGGAACATTATATTTTGCCTTATTCAACACAATATAATGTGCATATGAAGTTCAGGTATTATTTTTGTTCACTTGACACCATCATAATCACATTCTATTATTCAGGTAGTATCTGAATAATGCAAACCAGACCCTGGCCTGGTGAGTGATGTGTATGTCGATAAATGCAAGTGCAAAGTCAGATGAGTTGCGGCCATTAACTCATTCACTGACATTCACAAATTTATTCAGGAATGAAAATATGATGTAGAGCGGCATTCCCGAATTAGTTCGGGTTTTGTTTTTTCTTGCTTGGGTGCCGATAAAGCGCTGGCCAGACCTTTGGCAATGCTTTTTCCCTTCTACAAGCGGGCAGCAGTTCCCTTTTTTCCATGTTAGCGCTTTGCTCCATCTTCAGCTGTTGTTAAAGCGCTATATAAACCAATATGTATGTATTGCATTGTACTTTGGACTTGAAAAGCATGACGTTGAGCGCCATTCCCGAATTTGTTCGGGTTTTAGTATTTCTTGCGGAGGTGCCGATAAAGCACTGGTCAGACCTCTGGCCATGTTTTTTCCCTTCCACGACGGGGCAGCATTTGCCATTTGTCCATGTTAGCGCTTTGTTCCAGCTTCAGAAGTCGTTAAAGTGCGATATACACATATGTATTGTATTGTATTTTGTAAAATCTCAAGCTCAGATAACTCCAGACCCATATAATTTAGGAAATAAGTGTTTTTTGTCTGATGAAAGAAGAGATTCTAATGTTTCTTACGCTGCATTGAATGTTTATGTGGTCCTAAAACTCAATATTCTGTGGGTTCTGGAATTTGAGTGAAAATGACAAAAAACCCTGGCACTGGAGTGGACACGTTTGTCTGTCATGTCTGGCAGTCAATGAGTTAAAAGCTTCTGTAAATTTGTGTTTGTAATATGTTGACAATTTCTTCAATAAAGGGACTGAAAGCACACCGGGTGACTGTGACGTCCCCTGACATCTTGTGTTTCAACTAGCGACGGTTATATTAAATAGTGAACACCATTACCCTGCGGTGGCGATCGTATGACTGCTAACATGACGCACATTGCACTTGATCTTCTTGAAAGTGTGAAATGATTTGAAACTTTGGACATTCATTGTCTTTTATGGGCTCTTAGCTCCTAGCTCTCCGCCATCGCGCCACCTTGCTTTGACACGGCAGCAACATTCGTCTGAGTGAAAAAAAAAAAAGCTGTGAGGCAGATATTATGGGTTGACTTTTTTTTAGGATTAGGAGATTTAGGAGTTACTTGGTTCTTCATTTGCAGCCATAGTTTCAAAGTTGACTGCAGAATACCAGCGAGCGGACATTGGGTGTGTGAAAGTAAAGAGTGGAGATCTGACCCTGTTCTCACTGGATGTAACATTAGGACCCAAGACTTACCATTACGTTTCTGGGTTCTGTGTGAAAGGCACAGGCAATTTACATGGGCCATTTATCTCACTGTGTGTCACCACAGTGTAAATGTGTTGTTAGAAGTCACTTAACTAATCCCCACCCCCACTTCCAAAAATATCTTCAGGGGTCTGGACATCCGTTTGGATCGAACAAACAGGCCAGTGTTTTGGCTTAATTCTCCCACCACTAACATCTGGTCCTTCTGACCTTGCACCAGAACCCCCACACCCCCACTCAGCCCCTTCCCCTTTCCCCACACACATTGAGGAACTTACTAAAAGGCCTTGGCATTCCCCAAAATCCCACAAGACAGGACGTTATAAATAACCCTTCACCTTCCTGAAGGCCGTTATACACTGTATGAGGTTTGCAAAAAAAAAAAAAAAAAAAAAAGAAATAAACACAATCACAAGAAATTATCCAGAGTCCGAAGGAACAGGTTGCTGGTTATGAATGATGACGACCACCTTTCACAGAAACAAATAAACAACCACTACAAATAAGCCACAGGAAAAAAAATACTGTGCATAGGAAAGGAAAATTTAAATAATATAGTCCACACGGTGCCTAGTAATATCCGTGTACAACACAGAAATTGTGGTGATCAGATGGCATGATCTCATCCAGTGTGATGGTATTTCTCTCGTTGATAATTGATGTGGAAAGTTCATTTTCATAGCATGTCTATGTCTCAGAAGCTGTTCTTATTTCAAATCCAAAGTGATGCAACACTCCCATCACACTTCCCACAGGGAACTATTTGTTATTAAAGTGGATTATCGGGCTCAGACAACAATATTTTTTTAAGCAATTAATTTGGTGATTAAATTTATGACTTAATCAAATATTAATTTCTATGACTTTGAAATAAGATATTTCATATTGACAGTACAGGAGAAATAAATCCACAAATTGATTATAATTCAGTGACCAGTTTCGCCCCTAAAATGTCACAAAATAGGCTAAAATATGAATCATGTTTTGCCAAAGCAAAAACAGAAGCTTGCACATCTTTGATGGAACTTTAATAAAGAGCGACAGAAATGTTGGCAATATTTACTGTTGCATGTCTGAAATTCAGAGAATTTGAACAATTTAAAGTTGTGAAAGCCCTTCGAAATGAGTAAAGGTTTATGAAAATAGTCGGCCGTTATTTTGAGAAGTGATTCACTGTGGCAGCTGTGGAGGATTGCAAACTAAAATTTGACAGAACTTCCAGCTCTTCCGCTTACTTGGACAAATACATACAGTTCTCGTGAAAAAGCGTAGCTGTGAATGGAATGCAATTCCAGGTCAGAAAGTATCAGCCTCATCATCGAGTAAATACCAAGATGTGCACAGCTGAACCTGGCCAAATAGTGCTCATTTTGGAATATATAAATTATAAAACATTCTGAGTGAATTCAGGTTTATTTTTGGATGGTGTTTATCAAACAATTCCATCAAGAAGTTCCAAGATGGCACCGAGTAGGCTGCCATCAGCAGGGGCTCTCAAAAGCCTTGATTTTTATTGCTGTTTTTGTGTTTTCTTTTGCCACTTATGTTGTTGTACATCCTGTGGAACGGATACGGATTATTTTTCAGCATTTTTGGCCACAACATTCATCAAGGAGGAGACTGTGTTGAGCAGTTGCAACTTTTTGTCAACCTTGCACATTTCACCATGACGTCCCGATCAACTGGCGAAAGCTTTGATCCTCTCCTCTTTCATCTAGAACTGCACAAGAGTGTGCAGAAAGTACTTAAAATTGAATGACTGTATGTCTTTGGGATTGTGTCACTTTATTTGTTATTTTGTTTTTGTTGTTGTTTTGACTTCAAGATGGCACCGCAAGAGTGGTTGCCTTTCCAGCAGTATTTTGTTTTTCTTCTTCCTTTCTTTACCTCTTCCTTCCATAACTTTGCTGCTGTCAGATATAACGTCTCCACTGTGAGACTAATAAAGGCTTATCCAACCCAATCAATAGTTCCCGATCATCTAACTGAGTTAAGAATTAATAGACAAGACAGGAACATTTTAAATAAATGCAAAAACGGTGAAAAGGTGGTGGTGGTGGTAGTGGTGGGTCTTCCCAAACTTTTGATTGATACTATGCATCTTGGCAGTGAGTTATGTTACCAACCGCCACATTCCAAATCAGCATTCACTGGTCTGAAGAATTCACACTGCCACGGAGTGTTGAGCAGCTGTGGGCCGCAGAGGAGGCCAATGTGTGAGAAAAGTGGTCTTGGGCTGCACAACATAGCGTGTGGAGAAGAGGAGGGGTGGGGTGGGCGCAGAAGGGCCTGGGGGCGGAAATGTGAGCCGCTCTGGAGAGGGTAAATGTGGGCGGGGTCTGGAAAGCTGGCTTGACAGCGCAGCACAAAGACCGGGAGGCGAGCATCAGCAGGGTGATGGGGTGCACTGCGGTAAAACACCATGCAAGCAAGGGGATCTGTCAGGTGCTTGCCCCTTTCACACAGAACACTTACATCGTTCGAATGGGCTTGCACACTGAAAACACGGGTGTCGCTATTCCATTTCACACAGCCACCGTTGAGCCTGTGGCAAGTTTCACAGCCGGTCGTGACTTTCTGCTGCTCTTTCACATAGCCAATTGTTTTTTTTTTAACCGGCAGTACGTAGAGAGAGTAAATTCAAGGGTCAACGCGCCAGATTGGTACCAGTTGGAAAATGTGGACCGAACCAAAGAATGACCGCACCTTTGGGGGTTTGAAGGGGTAGTCTGGCGTGAAGGCGATGTCCAGGAAGAAGACACCTCCCTCATAGACGGAGCCTGGTGGTCCCAAGATGGTGGACCGCCATTCGTAGATGTTGTCTCCTTTAGGGCCGGCGCTGTAACACACAAATACAAACACATTAGTATTCTGCTAATTGGAAATGAATTGAAGGGCCCCTTTTCATTTCTTGGAAGTGGAATATGTCGTAGGGGTTTTGAATAAGACAGATTTTGACTTTCTCGATGATGTCATAGTATCCGTGGGTATTTGCGTACCTGAGAAAAGTCTACCCAAGATCCAAATCAGATCTCGCGTACGCCAAAGATATTCCTCCACAATGAACTCATCCATTCATAATCTTACAAAAATCATGCGGTCTCAAAATAGTTAAAAAATAATGTCAAACTCATCACTTCAACATATTTCCAAGGACCGTTTCGCCTTTTTAGACAGGGTAATTTTGCCTTTCTGCGGCTTTGGGGATATATGTAGGAGATGCACAGACGCTCACGTTCGCAAGACAATAACTACCATAACGGTAGTTATGGTAGTTTGTGTTTTCTTTTGTCACTTATGTTGTTGTACATCCTGTGGAACGGATACGGATTATTTTTCAGCATTTTTGGCCACAACATTCATCAAGGAGGAGACTGTGTTGAGCAGTTGCAACTTTTTGGCAACACGAATATGCCAGCACTGTTTTTAATTGGTAGGAATGTCGGATGTTGCAGGACCCACAGAATATTGAGTTCTAGGACTCCATAAACATTCAATTATTTTCTTTCATTAGAAAAAGCAGTTAATTCCTAAGATGTATGGGTCTGGAGTTATTTGAGCTTGAAATGGGGGCGGCTGTACAAAATATAATACAATACATACATATTGATTGACGTAGCGCTTTAATAACAGCTGAAACTGTAATAAAGCGCTAACATGGACAAAAGGCAAATGCTGCCCCCTCGTAGAAGGTAAAAACATCATCAGAGGTCTGACCAGCGCTTTATCGTCATCCCCAAACAAGAAAAACCAAAACCCAAACAAATTCGTGAATGGCAGCAAATGAGTTAATTGCATTTTAAGCACATTTAGTGGTAAAACCCGAAAATGTATTTCCCAGTAAGCAGTAGATTGCAAATATTCACTTTGAAGAACATTTCCGTCTTGATACATGACGGTTTCACTGTCACGGCAAATGACTTTTTTGATCGAAAGCATGTTCCACATTGGCCAACTGCCGCCTGAACGCAGACAGTCACATCTGTTGTCGTGAATAACATTTCCATATCGAGACCCTTTCTTGATTGCGCCTCCCCGCCACCCCCACCTTCCCACTGTTGTTTGTGATAAGACCCTGTGTTGGATTGCTGCCAGTGAGACACCAATACAATGTCCACATCACAAAGCCGGCGAACAATGAACAATCCCTGTGATTTCATGTAATTACCGGCGAGGGTGTTTTATGCCAAGCCTTCCCCTGCTGTTGCACAAATTGTGTCTGTGTGTGTGGCTAAGTGTATGTGAGCGTCCCACACTGGCTTTTCCTTCCGGCTGTGATATCTCTGCTTGTTTTATTTATTTGGACAAAAACCAACCGAGACTTCCTGAAAGCAGATCCACACAATAAAAGCATTCTCCACTCATATCAATCGCTTTCGTCCTCTTCCGGTGTCAAGGCGTAATCTACTTTGGCACGTCTTTTCAAGGAATACCCGCTGACTAAGCCTTACTTAATTAGCTCGTTACGGGCCGCCACATCTCCAGAGAGTCCGGGATAAAACATCGGGCCGGCTTGGGATTCACTTTTTTCCCCCCTCCCTCCCTTTTCGTATACAAAGCTTGTTGGGATTTTCCCTTTTCCCTATAGGGAAGTGATGAGAAGAGGCAATCGCATTAAGGTGTCCGTCATCACGCTTTTGACCTTCTCAGGAAGATAAAAACAAAAGGATATTGTTTGTCTGCTGTTTTGGAAAACTACACAAGCATTTTGCAAGGCACATAGTGGAAGGTCGATGCATGTGTGGAGTTCAAGGTCGGTGAATTTCAGAATTTAGTTTTGTGGTTATGGCTCCCTAATTGCACCGAGCAAGATAGACAAGTAGACTGATAGATGATATAGACACAGACATGCTTCGGTGGGTGGGCGTCCACATATTGATGGTGAATAAATAGACACGATGCAAGTCAGTTGAATAGAGGAGCAGGTGCATAGGATACGAATCAAATTGTGTTCAGGCGGGTCGTAATTTCCCCTCTCACAGCGGTTGTGTATTGGGCTACGTTCACAATGAAGCTGCATTTTCTTGCCTCATATGCGACACATAACTGATTTCCCCTTGTCCACCCAGCCACCGTACAGTATGAACAGTGCAATTCCATATTGGGAGCAACACTAATATTAACTCATTCACTACCAGACAATGTGCAAAAATGTGTCCACTCCAGTGCCAGGGTTTTTGTCATTTTCACTCAAATTCAGGGATCCACATTGAGTTTTAGGAGTACATAAACATTCAATACAGTGTTAGAAACCCCAGACTCTCTTCTTTCATCAGAAAAAAAGAGTTAATTCCTAAATTATATCGGTCTGGAGTTATCTGAGGTTGAAACCGGGCTGGCTGTCCAAAATACAACACAATACATACAGTAAAGTCTCGTTATATCGATATTCAAGGGAGTCCGAAAAAATATCGATATAACCGGGACTATCGATATATCCGACCCTGTTTGCATGTAATTTTCTCCGTGCGTGCATAGAAATAGTATCGATATAACCGGGACTATCGATATATCCGATATCGATATAACGAGACTTTACTGTATATATTGATTGATCAGAATCAGAATCAGAATACCTTTATTCGTCCCGCAATGGGGAAATTTGCAGTCCACAACAGCAATTGAAAAGAGATGGAACAAAGCGCTCATATGGGCGAAAGGAAAATGCTGCCCGCTCGTGGAAAGAAAAAAACCATTGCCAGAGGTCTGATCAGCGCTTTAGCAAGAAAAACCAAAACCCTAACAAATTCGGGAATGGAGCTCCATGTCACACTTTTCAATTCTCGAATAAATTCGGGAATGGCAGTGAATGAGTGAAATGACTTATGAATTGTAAATGACAATACAGATTCAAAAATATTTCAGTTGAGGTCAAAATTAAAGTCTTTGAATGAATTGTAAAAAAAAAAACGATACATATTCAAAAATATTTCAACTTCAAGGTCAAAATTAGAATAGATGGACAGACTGGTAGGTGGAGAGACGGACGAATACAATGTAGTTGATAGTCTGATTCAATTTGAGTGACAGATACGTAAAAGATGCTTGGACGGACAGAAAGGAGGAAAGAGAAACAGACAGTAACACAAAGTAACACACGAACCACCGATTAACAGTCATCCGACATCACAATGATCAGGGTGATGATCAAGATGAAGATGGCAAAAACGCAAACATTTCCCCCCACAGCTCAAATCTAGCGACCGCTTCGAATGACCAGTGCACATGTGGAAAGAAATGAAAGTGTTACTGATTTTGCCACGAGGCGCCGTTGATCTTCAAACCGAGCAAGATGATCTTTGGAAAGACACAGATTGTGATTTGTCTCTTCGGTGCAGATCTGGTTGCAGGTGTAGCTAATGAAGTGACCTGGGGGTGTAAATTTTTCCCAGGGTGCAGCTGGCGTCCTCCCTCCACGGAACGCCTGTGAGAAGGTTTCCGACCAAGCAGCACTGCATCTGCACTGCTGCCGTCAGCCAAATGCCTTGATTCACTGAGTATTTGGGTCATTTGTTTCAAGGGTCTGGGATGCATTAGCGGGCGGGATTTTCGCCGAGGTCCTGTCTGCCACCATTATGCTCAAGAGGGAAGGTGCTGTGACAGCCGGGGTTCCGCCTCCTCCCACCTTGGACCACCAACAAAGGTCTTTATTTATTTATTTTCATTAGCATTGATGTTTTGGTAATTAGAAACCCTTGAATAACTGTGACTCTCACACATTTGCAGCATTTTTTTTTCAATGGATTATCCTATCGATTAATGTGATTAAAATTGATTTCGCATGATGTAACAAAATGTACAAGTCAGGTGTAAGTTTTATTTTCATCCACTATGAGTCGTCATTCTCATGCTCAGCATTATAACTTTTCGGGACAGAGTGGCTTTAGACGATCAGGCCTTGTCAGGTGAGTGACATGGACGTCCGCCAATAAAAGTGGAGTTGACTGGTCGCTGGCCCATTACTCTCTCACCACAAGCCACTTTGCATGTTGACCGTTGCGGTAATCGGAGCTCTTGCAAGAATGTGCTTTATACGGTTACTTAGTCTTTCTCGTGGTTCCGCAAGATGTGTCAAAAATAATTAATTGCTTAGTTAGCAAATAAATTGACTACCATATTTTCCGATGTATAAGGCGCGGCCAAAAGCCTTCATTTTCTTCAAAAGAAGACCCTGTTGCCTTTATGCAGTTGCGCCTTATATTGTAAGTGAAGTAATATTGAGCCACAACAGGTATCGCAACGACTGTCAGCAGCCACCAACGCTGTTCATTTGAAGCTCTTGTAAGAATATTCTTTATTTGGTCTTTCTCGTGGTTTCATAAAATGTGTCAAAAATAATCGCTTCGTTAGCAAATACATTGACTACCGTATTTTCCAATGTAAAGATGTTGAAGGTGTGCCTTATATGTGAAGTAATATTGAACCACAACGCGTCTCGCAACTACTGTCAGCAGCCATCGACTACATTTCCCATTGTAGAAGAAGTAGTGCGTAACCACAGCCTCTGCGTGTTTTGGGTATTTTAGATGCTGTAAAACATTTTTCTGATGTCAGTTAGAAAACAAAAAATTGATGTCGGTTGTCCTTTAAATTAATAGATTCATTATTTGGTGACGTTTTTTGGTGCACTTGGCACCTTTGTGCAGTGTGGGCAATAAAAGATAGAAGGGAAGAATACAAATGAGGCACTTAAGATCGATCCTCCAGTTAGAAATATTGCCATAACACCAACTGCTTAAGATCAATTGAAAGATTTTTTTAGTCTGAGTGCCAACAAATCTGTTTCAAAGATGATTCCCGTGTCACACGCTGCTGACTTTGGAAACTGAAAACTCAAAGCAAATGTTTAAAATCAAGCAGCCCGGAGCGTTTCCAAGCATTTTCTAGCGAACCACATCAAAATAGAGCAACCGCAACATTGTTGTTATGCTAGCCTGTTTCTTTGTGTCAGGTCATGAGGGGTGTACACATAAACACACTTTTCTGACACTGTGTGAGCGTGCATGTGTGTGTGTATGAGAGAGTCACGATGTGCTGATGCATGCGCGGCATAATGATAGACGGCGAGCATTATTCAGCTCTCGCCAGAGGCCGGCGGTTGCGCTGCATCAGACGAGCAACCCAGATGCCGAGGAGATCAAAAAATGCTTATTTCGCCGGAATCTTTGTTGTATCACACTGAAAAAAAGCAGAATGAATAAATGCATCCCTTCGAACGATAAAGGACTTCAGTGGATGAATCAATAGAGATGAAAAATATAGCCATGAATGTGAACAGCAGTAAGAATAATCAGCCACATTCAGAGGTACAAGAAAGCCAATTACTAGCTGAGAAATGCATCCAGACGAAAGGTTTGCAAGACCAAGAGAATATTATCCACACTTTTATCTCCAGTACACTTCAGTATTGACATGGTAGTCTGACCAGACTTGCTCAGAAGAGCATCAAACATCTGCAGCTCATTCAGAACGCCGGAGCTCATGTTCTGACCGGAAGAAAATTATTATTTATACAATTAACATATTACCGTATTTTCCTGTGTACAAAGTGCACCCAAAAGCCTTAATTTTCTTGAAAAGATGATCCTTCGCCTTATACGCCTGCACCTTATGTGAAGTAGTATTGAGCTACAACAGGTCTCGCAACGACTGTCAGCTGCCACGACAATTTTCCCGCTGTAGAAGTCGTGCATAACCCCAGCCTCCACTGTAGCGCCTTATAATATGGTGTACCTTAAACTTTTATATATTTTTATATTATATTTGGAAGACTATTCTCATTCGTTAAAAGTGTGTCTCATATATGGAAAAAAGTTTAAAAATACATCATACATTGGGGCTGAGCCTGATACTGCGGTGTGCCTTATATACCGGAAAATACGGTACTCAAATCCTTGCGACTTTAAAATTGCTCGCAATCAACAGTAGTTAACATTTTAAAATTCAGCTACTGGTTTGAAGATTTTAGGTCCAGAATAGCTTAAAGAAATGGTCATGGAATATTCAGAGGTCGGCAGACTCTGGTATGTTTGTGGAGCCCAAAGTAGAAAGCAAACATGGTGAAGAAGTATTTATCTGTTATGCTATACCCAAATGGAATAAGCTGCCAATAGAAGTCATCTTTCAGTGTAAATGCTTTAGGAATCTAGGTTAAAAATAATTGTTTTACATATTATCTTTGATTGAGGTCAGTCGCCCCAACCTTTTTTGCGCCACGGACCGGTTTAATATCAGACAATATTTTCACGGACCGACGGATAAAGAAGCTTTCCAAAGATGTTTGTTTTTTTACTCATTTTGCTAGCTTACGGTGGGCTAATTTTAGCGGTATGGATCACGTGACCTAGAAAAGCGTTTTGACATGCGTCAAGAGTAAGTCATAGATGAATGTAATCTGGTAATTTTTCATTTTTCATTTTATGGAAATTATTTATTCTTTCTGCGCGGCCTGGTAGCAAATGACCCACGGACCGGCACCGGTCCGCGGCCCGGGGAGTATGTTTTAGAGCAGGGGTCGGGAACCTATGGCTCGCGAGCCATATATGGCTCTTTTGATGATTGCATATGGCTCGCCGATAAATATTACATATTATAATACATATTGTCGTTTTTTTCGTCGTTCATTTCCCGTTGGGGCTGCAGTTGGCGGAAAGCGCAATTTTGATTGGATGACACTGACCTAGAATGGCCGAAAGCGCCATGTTGATTGGATGATAGTGGCCGTCATGTTGAAACAGGTAAACGCCCCTTTAAATGAGCCCAACTTGTGCACTTCAGCCTGAACGCACCGGAGAATTAGAGGAGAGAAAATGTTCTGATTCTAATTTGCAATGAAACAATACCATCGATGAAACAGTCGAATGTCAGTGACATTTTAACAAGCCCCATGTTAACGTTAGCATCGACATACTTCTGCGAGAAGTAGATTGCAGATAGCAAGTGTGGAAGCTTATATGAGCCGTGTGCAGGCTCGCTAGCAGTAACTTCGCCTCTGGACCGGCAAATTGAATTTCATTCCGATCGTTTTCCTGGATTTTTACCAAACACGAGGAACGGAAAACCATCCATGTTAACGGTGAGTACTATCACAAAGTTATTTTAAATAATACATTCTGATATTTTGTTGAAAAGTGGCCGCGCATGCGCGTGTGCGCGCGCGCGCGCGCGAGCGTTTGTATGTGCGCGCGCACGCGAGCGTTTGTGTGTGCGCGCGTGGCTCTCGCTGAAAAACATTTCTAAATATTTTACTTTTATGGCTCTCTTAGTCAAAAAGGTTCCCGACCCCTGTTTTAGAGTATTCTTGTTCCAAAATGTTTGCCTTTCTATGCCGCACGTTGTGACAAAAGCACATTGTAATGCTTTTGTCGATGAAATAAAGTACCATATTTTCACAAAACTAAAACCCACATGAAAGTCAATACTGTTGTGTGACTTTAATGAGCTTTGTGCTTGACAAATTGATGTTGTGCCGATGCGTGTCAAGGAAATAACGGAGTAACCAATGGCAGCATGCGGACCTTAAAGTGGGAGGGTTGGGCGTGAAAGACACAATGGCACCCAAAAAAAAACAAACAATCATTGCCGTCACCTCTGCCCCACGTAGCCGCATGCTAATTGGCACCAGGGCTCTTCTTGGTTAGCACTGAAAGACGATTGCTTCATTAAAGCTCTTCTCATGTTAGCGTCAAAGCTAAGAAAGGAGATGTGAAGCGAGTGGCGGTGCCATTATGAGACGGCGCGCCCACAGTGGGGGGCAGGGGGAGCGAGCCGGAAGAGTAAATAATGCAGATAATGGCTTTATTTGTGTGCGGCTGTCCTCAAAAGCTCCTCCGCAAACACATTCGTATTCAAATACTGCTGCTCCAAAAAAGAGATGCTTAACTTTACTGAAAAGTAAATTATTTTACAACACTGAATATTTGTTGTTCCAACTGGGATCACGTGTGAGAACATTCAGCAAATTGGCATGTGACTGAATTTGTTTGAAATGCATTCAAATGAGCTTTTATTTGTTTGACTGCTGCTATATTTGAGACGACAAAGCATATTAAAAGGGAAATTGATGTGAAAAAATACACAATTGACTGAACCGCAGTGATTCTCAACTAGGATCGAAGTACATTTTTGGGATGTTCAACAAAATCCCATTATGTCATGTCATAAAAGTCTGCTAGCTTAATGCTCGCTCGAAAAAGACAATCTCACAAGCGAGAAGCAGTGCAGCCAAGAGAAAGGTTATCTACTGAAGACAATAGAGAATGTATTCATACAATTAAAATATGATGACAATTCAGGTTAAGCTTAATTTAAATGAACCTGAATTGGTTAATTTTCTTCTTAGCTGCTGAACATTCAGTGAGCAAAATTAGAAGGAAAACACATAAATAACGCGATGGTGAATCGTGTGTTGCGCCAAGACTTCTACGGTGTATTTAATATTCGCTTACAAAACATCACAGGGTCTCAAAACTCACATATAATCTTTGGTATTCGACTCAGCATGATTCTGACTTTATCTTGGTTTCACTCCCTGGTGCTTTCTCTTATTTTTGTGACTGCATTTTTTCCTGTATATGATAGCTGTTTATGTTAATTAAGCGCTCTGTTACAGCTTCAGCAGTTGTTAAAGGACAACCGGCAAGTTGTGTCCATAATTTGTAAAATCACTTCAAATGACTTCTACTGAGCGTATTTTACAAAGATTCCACCGCATATAGCTATATTTTACATTTTAAGACTCGCGCTGAATACTCAGGAAGTCTTGTTTTTGAGTTGGTGACGATTCCTGACGTGATGTCACGTCAGGAATGCCCCTGACGGAGAAAGCGACACACAATGCATTTTGGGTAGCTCATGTATTTTGTTTTTCTACTTTCATTCCTTTCATCACTTTGCTGCTGTGAAATGTAAATTTCTCCACTGTGAGACTAATAAAGGCATATCCAATCCAATCCAATCCAAAACATCGTGTTGATCCATGGTGATGGCAAAATTAGAAAGAAAACATAAATAACGCGATGGTGAATCGTGTGTTGCACCAAGACTACTATTTGATACTAGTTGACACAAATACCCAGCAGACAAATCAGCCCATTTCCAACGGAGCTTGGGTGCCATCTTGTGCATTTTCGGTGAGCTACATTGGAGTCCAGACGCCTCAAAATGATACAGGAAGGACTTCTTTAATCGATTGCAAATATTTATGCTTTCCTATTCAGAACTATTTGAATCATATACATAACTGGATGAGTAACAAGAAAGCATCTTCTCCGAATCTGAAGCCATCGTTTTGATTCTAGAGCAAGGCAAGACGTCCTGGTGTGACTTCACGAACAAGGGGGCGGGACCTTCTGAAACTGAAACTTTTTCAGGTCATTTTGAAGTAGTTTTGGGATACCTTAAGTCATTTTTATTGGTGTTTTGCATTTGACTAAAAATATCAGCCTGCATGTTTTGGGTATTTTAGATGCTATAAAACGTTTTCTCTGATGTCGGTTAGGAAACAAAAAAATTGTGTCGGTTGTCCTTTAAAGATCATTATACATGTAAATCAATGCGTATTGTATATTACCCTCACCATATTACTGATGACCTCGCCACCAACACCAACAAAGGCTTTCCAGTGATAGCTTCATTTTTCTTGGCACTCTCGTATGCCTTTACACAATGTCAAGGTAAATATGATTTGAAAATCTCCATTTGTACCCTGGAGACCAACAGAATGTGATACTAACTTGACCTGCACGGTGATGATGATGGTGTGAATGGTCTCATTGCGGCCCTCACGGCGTTAGAACGTAGATTAGCTGGCCTCCCTAGTTTATCTTTTGACATTTGCGTCAAGGAAATGAGCGTCCACTCGCCATTAAACCAGTAAATGTGACGGCGGCAATGCATCCTGGCAAGGAAAAGGTCACTTCGTATATATGGAAATTATCATCGCTGTCCGCTTGGCTACTTCTTGGTAACTTTGGTGCACAAAGGAAAAGAAAAGAAAAACGCTTGGCAAAAAGGAAAAAAAAAATGTTTCCCCCATTTTTAATGCTGTCTTATTTCAACGAGCCGCCTTGGAAGGTGGGCAAGGTCAGCGCAGGATGGCGGTTACGACGGCAAGCTGCGACCGACGCTACATTTTACGAGAATGTTGCGAGTGTTGATAACATTTTTAGTGCCACTGCTCGCTTTTAATGACAGGCTATATCGCACAAAGACTTTTTTTTAAAGGTTATATATTGCACATGGATATACTTTGACATTACCAGAAGATTTACAATTACCCATAGGATGTGGCTGTTTGGCTGTGAATATCGTACTAACAACAAACATTAAAGACTGTAATATGACAGCTTAGCTTCCATTCAGTGTTTGTCATTTTTTTGGTTGTCATAGAAACTAATATGGCTTTAAAAGATTTAAATGAACTTACGCAAAATAGGTTGTGTGTGTGCTTATCAGGTATCGTGCTGAATAATTTAAAGGTTACATCACTCCAAAAACCTTAGGAATAAGACTATGTTCTACGCAGGAGGTGGACTTCGACTGACAATTACATCACATTATCTGAAGATAAATCTAGATGGATGCCATCTATCAGCCAACACCGGAATTACACCCAAAATAAACAGCAGTGACAAACTGTACAAATATAAATACAAATCCACAAAATATTGGATCACAACGCTGAAACTGAGTTAATTATCAAATCATTTAACAAATGTGTTTGGATTTTTCTAATGACCTTTAGCTGAATCCCGCATGAAGCATAAAATAGACACTTGTGGTGATGGCAGTAATTCAAGCGAGGCAGATGGCTCATTCGTTCCGCGTGGAAATGACATGACATCATCTTTAGTAAATCTCCCTCAAATGAGATTGAGGAGCGTGGCCTCATATCCCGAAAATTTTCGACTTCCTCCTATTTTGCGCCTCTCATTCTGAAAAAAAGCCACAACACGCAGAACCATTTTGCCTTGAAGTACACACTGTGCGCCATGACAGCGCTTCCTTTGGGTGTGATTCACTCATATTGCAGATGCTTTCTGTTCACAATAGAAGTCACATTTGTTTTTGTGATCTGAGCTAGTACAAAAGAAGATTTGTAGCATTACAAGTTTCACATTGGATTTAGTAAGGACCAGTAATTTGTTGTATTTTTGCAACATAAATAAAAACACATAGGGAAACAAATCAATCAAACAAGGATTTAATGAGATGTATTAATGTCAAATATCTTTTATGGGTATCTTCGCAGAATTTTGGTCTGCAGTGTAAATCCACACACTAAATCCGCATTTTCTTTTATTTAAATAATTTCAGGGACACCAGTTATTACACTGAACAGCTTATCGTGTAATTGGGTTACAGGATGCCCGAAAGTGGTATAATCAATCAATTTACATGAAAGTCATTGTCTTCTTGCACTTGTTTTATCCGGACGGGTTTTTGGCAAGTGGTAGAACAAGGCATGTGGTAGAACATGTTCCCGCCGATATTTTGCCAAGTAACAGATCTCACACCTGCGTTGAGGCATGTTTACATAACAGCATTTTTGTGAAATAGGCACTTTTGATATCCCCTAGGTCTGCTTCTATTTCATTTCCATGTTTGTTCTTGGTCATTTTTGGCTTTTAGTCAATATTTTAAAAATGTTTTTTTTCTTGTCTCTCCTCCTTGATAGTATCAATTTTGACATCTGCTCTTGTGATTAAAACATCCACTCAGTTCTATTTTTTAACATTCTTTTTCGATTTAATCCACAAATGATGAATGAAAAGGTTTCTTTAGCAGTCATCTGTACTTCTTTGAAGGTGTCGGACGTTTTCACTGTCATCCAAGGAGCTTCGTCAGCGAACTAAAGTTGTGCTGGTAACTCTGGGCCTACATATATCCCTAATGGACAGGGGTGGCAGTGCCAGACCTCTGACCTGATAGGTCCCTGCTCTAAGGTTGGGGGGAGCAGTGGACTACTCCCTGAAGCTAATCTGATTAGTTTTTTCGTCCTGTCTGATTACCTCTAATGTTCTATGCCTGGCCCTGATTGCCTCATAAGCTCTGGTATCACCTCATCAGAATGACTAAGCCTATGTGGTAACGACCTAAGAAGTCTGTTGTAAGCACAATCTAAATTAAACCTCAAACCACCATGGCGATTTAGTGAAGGGTTTTGCTGTTTTATAAAAATTGAGTCTTTGATCCCCCTTTAAAACCATCTATTTTCTTTCGTTAAGATTTTAACCTCACGGTCGTCAAAATGATAAAATGATCAGGATAAAAAAAATAATAATAATAATTTAAATGGCTGTACAGTGGGACCTTGGCTTATGAACTTAATTGGTTCCCAGACAGTGGGTAAGGTGAAAAGTGTGTATCTCAAAAATTAATTTCCCATAGGAAACCATTAAAATGAGAATAATCTTTTCCCAGGTCCCTATAAAACATAATTTTCTACTTTCTAATTTTCTAAGCCTTAAAACTATACAAGTTATACCTTCTTTTATGTGTAATAAATGTGCTATAGTATTATGATTTAAGAAATAAACTGTACTTTAAAATAAAGTCATTTTATTTACCTTTGTGATGGTCGTTAATGGCTTGATGGAATGGAGTGGGTGGTTTCCTCAGCATTAAATACTTGATGAGGAACATAGGCTTCTTTCACCATCTTGAGGAATGATCCCTTGTCGGTGCTTTCTCTGTGCTAATTGTATCTAGTTCTTCATCAATTGTGATCTGTTTAGCTGGGTTGATAGCTTTTTGCATCAGGTGTACAGATGCCTTGTGCTGGTCAGTTGTGGAGCCTGATTGATGGGATATTGTAACTGTTTTCTATCAATTTTCTCACGATTCTCACACTTTTGTTTTTTTTGTTTGAAGCTCTGTCATCTCTCTTTCGTGTGTGTGTGTTTTCTCACTCTCTCTTTGTCTGCCTGTATCTTTAATGTTTAACCCCCCCCCCCCCCCCACTGCTGCGTTCTTGACCAATCACGTGGCTTTAACCAAAGACTGGGCGGCGGGGAATAGAGGACAAAAACAGTGGCCACCATTTTCTTTTTAGGAGAACGGGCTCGTTCGCGAACGACACATCACTCATTGTGGCAGCTCCGTGTGCATGCTGAAAAATAGTTTGTATCCCAAGGTAAAATGTTCATAAATGTCACGTTCGTAAAATGAAAAGTTCGTAAGCCAAGGGGTTCGTAAACCGAGGTTTCACTGTATCGTCAGTACTGTACATATACATATATACATATACTGTACATGTACAGCCTGTATATATTTGTCATTCACATGTGCTAATTTGTCTTTTTGCATATCTGTTTTGAAACATATTTTCATTTCTGGTTCAAAAACTCGCATATTCAACTTTTCTGCTCAAGTGCTAAGGAAGAACACTGAAATGACCTTGGGGGATTTATTTAGACTCAATCATAGCGTATGTTAGATCTTTTAACATCTTTCAGCAATTGCAAACCTTCTGAGGGAAGGCGTCAATTATTCACCATTCACACTGAAAAAAATAAGTAATTTTCCAGCCAGCACACTTGTTCTCTTAGTTTCTATACCTGTCATTGCCTTTACACGTCAGTGACGTTCAATTTAACCCGTGCGATGAATCTAAGTTGTTTGCGCCACACTTCTTCACTATGTATACCTTATAATAACTGCTTATTGTGCTAACCAAAGCATTTTATCAGTTTTGCTTTTAACTCATTCACAGGAAGAAGGATGTGCAAAAATGTGTCCACTCCAGTGCGATGGTTTTTAGCATTTTCACTCAAATTCCAGGACCCACAGAATATTGAGTTTTAGGACTACATAAACATTCATTGCAGCGTAAGAGACCTTAGACTCTCTTCTTTCATCAGAAAAATAGAGTTAATTCCCAAGTTATATAGATCTGAAGTTATATGAGCTTGAAATGGGCTGTACAAAATACAATGCAATACATACATATGCATTTAGCTTTAACAACAGTTGATGCTGTAACAAAACGCTGACATGGACAAAAGGCAAATGCTGCCCTCTAAAAAACATTACCACAGGTCTCACTAGCGCTTTGCCGGCACTCCCCGTAAGAAAAGCCAAAACCTGAACAAATTCGGCATTGGCGCTCCATGTCACACTTTTCAATTCCTGAATAAGTTAGTGTCTGGGCTGCCATAAAAAAAATCTTTACTTATGGTCAGATACTGGCATTTTTGGTGAAGCCAACTCATGTTCTACCGCTCATACCGAAAGAACAAAACGGCTGACAGTGAAAGCGTAAACGTAGTCCACGCCCCTGTGCTGGGACGTGTGATGAAATGCAGACAGCTTCTATTCAGTAAATCTGAAGGACTTTCGTGTGAAAAAAAGGCTTTTGACTCTGCATTTTTTGCACAGTTCAGTTACAAAGCCCATCCCAACCCCTTTGGGTTCACCTTGATGGAAGCACTTTGGATTTTGAGGCATGCTTCTTTTAAGGCTCTCATTGTGCAGTCAAAGGGTAAAAGCATGGAAAAAGGTCAATGTCACATGTAGTGGGGTGTGTGGGTGGGGGGAATCACACAAAATGAAGGGTGGATATGATTCATCAATATTCATAAGAACGTGAGGGTGACTACAGAACACCAATCGATCACCCGAGGTCAAACACAAACAGTGCTGGCTTAATTTTTTTTCATGTCCTTCAGCCAACAATCACTGTAGTTGAGTCGCATGGGTCATCGAACACCACTGAATACCCAGGAGCTTTGCCTGAAACTCACACCCCCTTCCTCCTTTGTCATGAATATTGATAATGCCGCCTGCTGCGCTTAATGGCGCCGCCGCCGAAGTGCAACGTCGTCTGTGTCACTCACAAGGTCCCCCCTCCCTCAGTGGTGTAAACTCAGAGATGATGAATGACGTTTAGCATTTTTTTCTGCATTATAGGCAATTGGGACTAATATGTGGGTTATGTTCCATTATTACTGGCAGATAAACACAATGTGGTATTTTCACGGTTTTGTGGCCAAAAATTCAACTCCTTGGTCTGCTCCTGTCAACGGATTAGAACACTCTGTGGAGTGTCAACATGTCAAACAACAAGGCAAAGCAGTCTTTATACATCTGCTTGGGTCTGAGAGAATGAAAAGATGGTTAGGAATGAGAACAGCGGGGAGCCTCGAGTCACTTGCTCGAGGCAAATACGATCTCTTCCACTCTTAAAACATTCAAACCAAAAGGACCAGCGGCGAGGAACAAGGGCAGCAGAGTAAAGCGAAGCTCCATCTTTGCTGTGAAAACGTTGCGTTCAATAACAAACGGTCACCAACTGTGTGATAATGAGAACTCGATTGAGATTGCGACACCTACCAACCAGCATTTTGTTTGTGGAGGCAACAAATGACACATTTGTTAAATGGTGTGCAGATTAGTCTATCTGGTGCATGCAGAGAATTTTTATCCAGAAACAAGATTAGATTAGATGAGCCTTTGTTTATCTCACAGTGGAGAAATTTACATTTCACAGCAGTAAAATCAAAATACAGGAGCTGCTTGCTGTAAAGGCAGCCGCTCTCGCGTCGCCATCTTGAAGTAAAAAAAAAATAAAAAATAATATTAATAACGTGACAAAACACAAAGGACATAAACGGTCATTCAATCTCAAGAACCTTCTGCAACCCCTTTTTTCCACCAAGTTATCCCTCCTCAACTTCAAACAATCAAGTTTGTACTATGAATTAGAATCTAATCGTAGCTAACAGCATTCTGTAAACCTCAGCGTAGTCGACTGCGACTTCCGTTACCGTGACAACCGGGGTATCGTGACTCGGTTGTCTGCTTTGACAGACAATCAGAGTCCTAAGAAAGTGAGTGGACATGAAAGACACGAAGAGCATTTTCACTTATGAAGGAGGTTGCCGACAAGCTGCGCGTGTGAGCAATTGCACGCATCATTTAGCCTCTCAAGGTGCACAAGGTGATAGCTGGCGTGATAGCTGGTGTGATAGCTGGCATGCCCGCGCTACATTTTGACACTCGTTTCTTCATTTCGTACCCTACTTTGATTGACCAAACAGGATGCACAACACAATTGCCCACTTTCATGATAGTTTCAGGAATGCGACCGAGAATGCACACCTCGTTGTTCTATGACATTTTGATGCATACTTGGACACACACACAATACAGACAATAGGCTGCATGCAGCCAACGTCCAGATCGCTCCATTCGGGAATTCCAAGCATGAAAATAGTTTACGAGCCCCTTGAAAGAGGGTCTTTTGAGCTTTTCAAATGTCAGGTGATTAGGAATTTTTGTATTTTATGAACATGACATGTTTTGTATTATTTATGGAGGGACAATGTGCAAGCATATTTATCCACAGTCATTTTATCACTTGAATTGCAGGAGTTTTATCAGTATATAAACATTCAATACAGCATAAGAAACTGTGGAGTCTCTTCTTTCATCAGAAAAAAAGAGTTAATTCCTAAATTATATGGGTCTGGAGTAACACGAGGTGCAAGTGGGGGCGGGGCGACTGTACAAAAGGCAAATGCTGCCCCTCGTGGAATGGAAAAAACGTTGCCAGATGTCTAACCAGTGGTTTATCGGCACCCTCGCAAGAAAAAACAAAACCCGAACTAATTCGCGTATGGCACTGTATGTTATATTTTCAATTAACAAATAAATTTGGGGATGGCAGTGAATGAGTTTATTATCATGCTACAGACTACAAGAGAACTCAGTGTAGCTCTGCTTAACTTTTAACTTTTGATGATAGTGTTTCTGAATGGCTTACAAACACGTTTTTAGAAATAGACTGGTAAGAATTTCATGATCACACTCGATGGGAGGGGACGCATTTTTATAATTATATTTACAACAGTCAATTCTGCATTTGACCTCCTGCGCTGTAAGAAAAATCCATCCTTTTTTTTGGGGGGGGGAGTGTCATCAATTATTCACCAACTCATTTTTATTAACTAACCGCCATATTTCCTACATTCTCTGGGGCATACACACCTTTCAGCAATATTTCAAGATTTTTTTTTTGGGTGCCAATTGAAAAACGGCTCATTCAAAACACCGACAGACAGTAATATCCTTGTGTGAATAGAATGAAATGCCTCATCTCACGTTTCACCACTCTGGAGGGAGACAACGCAGCGCTCCGGCAGCGTCTTTGATGTGATGAACGGGGAAAACTAACGACTTAAATTCGACACGTCTTCTGATAAACGCAGCAGGAGACAAAGGGGAGGGGACGTGACAAGTGAGGAGATAACAAATAAGAAGACAGGACAACAGATGTGGGAGATAACTGAAATACACCTGACCGGATTCTAAAAGAGAGAGAAGGGGCCTTTCAGTATTCAACTACATGTCAAACTGCAGAAAAAGAAAGAAGTAATAGTTGAGTGAAAATCTTCGGCAAATGCAAAAACATCAGTCAGACAAAATGTTGTTGCCCTCCATTCCTGTAGGTGGCGGTAATGCATACAGGTCCACCTGGCATTGACGCTTTTCTGCGGCGAAAGCTGACATGCAGGATCTCAGCAATGAGTAGCTCACAATTAGTCCGTTACCAACCAGCTACTAACCAAACCTCACCACAGACAACTCTTTTTTTGTTGAATAAAGCAAAATAAAATTCCATCCATTCGGAGTAACAGAATTATCAATTCTTTGATTGCTGGATCCAAAGATGAAAGAAACAGAAGCTTTCTAATAGCAATGGTAATTGTTCATTTAGCAGTGGCAAATTCAAAACAAAAAAACATGTACAGAAGCTCCCCACCTTGAGAACGAGATACGTTCCGAGCGGTCGTTCATAATGTGAATTTGTTCGTAAGTTGCTTCAGTGTTATATTTTGTATGGAATGTATGTTTACGTCAAACACTTAACGGGGAAGTCTAAAACGCAGATGCTCTCACAGTCGTAAAATAAATTCACACCTACTGAAGTAGGACGACATATATCCTTGGGTCTTCAGTAAGCCATTACTGAAGCTGCTGGCATGTAATTACTGAATTACGTGCCAGCAGCCATTACTTTTTGTTATGCATCGCGTCATCCTGGAGCGTCAACTGGGAAGAGGGATTTCCCCCTGCCCACATAAACTATGCAACCAATCCTAAGTGAGCTCAGGGGGTCGGGGCCTGAACTCGTTGGCAACACTTCAGCATATTTGATTGCAAACATTCACACCCGGTGACGTTCAACACCCGGCAGTTAATTCATTTCTGCCGCTGTGTTGCCGACAGCATTTGTGGATATTCGACGCACAGGACTTCCGAATCATCTAATTATCTGTCTCAATCTTTCAAATTTTGCAGGATTTCTGTGTGAAACTGTCTCCAGTTTCATTCAACAATTAACTAAAATATTAAAAACACATCGGAGCGTACAGGCCCGAGAATAAATATTAATAACACTCTGTTGCAGCATCAATCAAATGCGAGCAGTGTCTTCGGGGGGCAGACATGGAGATGGATTGACTCATATATTCATCAGTGCCGGATTAGCGGGATACGAGCTGGGTTATTACTAAAGTATTGCGTTTTGACGCCTACTACAGTTGAATTGGATCCTGCTGCTCTGACGCAATGACGCCCGTTGCATTGCTGTCGCCTTCTCTGAGGATGTTGCTTGATCTGCTTTGCCCGAATCACACGATGATTCCTTCCACTCGAAGAATGAAACCCCCGGTAGAATGAGACGCATAATACACGAGGCGACAATGGGGCCCACTGCATGGCAGCTCCTCTTTGTTCACAGAGGGACGTTTAATTAACCCTAAAATGACAGCGACACACGCGAAGGTGGGATCTTCGTACATATGTAGCTTCATTTGCATCGGTGGGTGTGAGAATGGTGAATAATGACCATATCAAATCAACCCATGTTTCCTCCCGTCGCCGTTTAAAGACATCGGCTTTAACACATTCACTGCCAAACGATCTGTAAAAATGTGTCCACTCTAGTGCCAGGGTTTTTGTCATTTTCACACAAATTGCAGGACCCACACAGTATTGAGTTTCAGGACTATGTAAACATTCAATGCAGCATAAGATTGAACGCTGGTGCGAATGGCTGCCGCTGCTCACCCGCACAAAAAAAAAATCCAGTGACTGTAAAGTGTCCTTGAGAGTTTTGAAAGGTGCATGGAAATGTATTATTATTATTATTATTATTATTATTATTAGATACCTTATACTCTCTTCTTTCAACAGAAAAAAAAGTTAATTCCTAAGTCTGGAGTTATTGGAGCTTGAAATGGGGGCGGCTGTACAAAAGGCAAATGCTGCCCCCTCGTGTTAACGAAAAATATTGCTAGAGGTCTGACCAGCGCTTTATTGGCACCCCACCCTGCAAATGGCATGAACAAATGGCGCTCTACGTCATGCATTTAAATTCCCGAATACATTCGGGAATGTCAGTAAATTAGTTAATAATGATAATCAGCTTGAGTAAGGTTTCGCCATACGCTGAGAAAACAGACCTGCTGCAAAGACAGAAACCTGCAAGCAATGGATGCAATGTCATGCTAAAATGTTTACAACTGCTTATGTGACTACTTAAAGCCATTAATAAGGGAAACTGTCACCGCAAACTAATCTTCTAAGATCTCCCTTAAAAATGAAGTGCTTACTCATGATTTGATTTAGAGCACCAGGCGTGCACAAACACATTCACATGCGGTGAGGAGTCCTAACTTCGGTGAAGGACCCAAGCAAAATGTCGCTCCTCCCCAACAGACATCTTGGAATAGTCAAGTTGCATCACTTTTCCCTTCGGACCAATGCGTATTTTCCAGTAACCGAGGAATTAGAGACATGTGGCATTTTAAAAAGAGCACACAAAAAATATATATAGGCAGAAGGTGTTACTTTCGAAACCCACCCGATGTTCTGACCACAATTAAAAAAACCTACAATTTATTTGGCAAACACATTTGATCATATCCAAACCCATGCAAGACCATAAATAGGAAATACCTGTGATTTTAAATACTGTATTTTCTGGTGTATAAGGCAGACCCAAAAGTCTTGATTTTCTTCAAAAGATGACCCCGTGCCTTATACACAGGTGCACCTTATATGTGAAGTAATATTGAGCCACAACAGGTCTCACAACTACAGTCAGCAGCCACAGACTCCATTTTCCCCTGTAGAAGAAGCAGTGCGTAACCCCAGCCTCTACTGTAGCGCCTTATGAATGTGGCGTGCCTTAAAAAACGGAAAACCTTTATATATTATATTTGGATAACCTTTTTTATTTATTGAAGGTGTTCCTTATAGTCCGTGCACCTTACATATGGAAAAAGTTTGAAAATACACCATTCAATGGGGGTGTGGGGCCTTACACTCCGGTGCGCCGGAAAATCCGGTAATATATACTGCATGTGAAAACCCATTTTAATAATGTGAAAAAAAATGCGCAAAAGATCAATCATAAAGGCAATTTCGAGAAAAAAAAACTTGTTTTCTTTTTTCATGGCTCTTAACCTCTATTCATCCAGTCAAGTTTATTGTCAACTATGCTCTATGTGCAACATGCAGCACAAATGAACTTTTTACCCTCTCAACTCGAGGAGCTGCTGGGGGTACCTGCATTGGCATCAAAAAAGAAAAAAAAAAAAGGCAAGGCTCTTGAAGAACATTTGCAGACGGCTGCCCATTTGGGCACTATCTTGATATACATTAGGCTCATGACCTTTGTAAAAAATAGACAAATACGAGTTTCAGCGTGACAACAGACTCACTGAATGTGCACATCCACTTAATTATATAACAACACATCTGCACCAAGAGGTAAGGCAAAACTCTCCACAGACTAAACTGAAGTCAATCTGGTAAGGAGGTGGCAGTCACGGCAATAGAGATGACATAAATCAACTGCCCCCTCACCCACCACCGTCTCCCCCAAGCCCACACCCTCCCACCATTCCACCCCCCCTGCCGGCGCTCCGTTTGTGGAACGTACCCAAGTGGATGTCTTTAGCGCCGCTCTCCTTCCTGCCTGCTGAGGAAAGCCAACAGCCTGTGACTCCATTTGTCGCAGCCGCTCAAATGAATAACCTTTCAAGCGAGCTCGGTCCGAGGGAAAATGAAAAAAAAGCGGGAAGTGAACAGCATACTACAACAAACGCTTGAGAGAGAAAATGTTGCTCGTCTCCATCACCACTGTTGTCGTCACATATATCACCGCAGAGTGATTATTATGTGACCCCCCCCCCACACCACACACACACACACGTGAAGGGATTATCTCGAGGAAGCTTAATTGTTTCCCGAGCAACTACCCCCCCCCCCCATCCTCCTCCACGCAACAAGACTGCAAAATCTCCTCTGGCGATTATTTTACTTTCAAATTACTTCCTCCAACTAAATCCTTCATGTGAACCAACCTAGTTTTATCCCCCCCCCCCCCGAAAAACGGGAGCGGGAGGTGGGCGGTCTAAAATACATTTGAGTCCTCGAGGAAAACAACATGCCTTTTTAGCTTTGGGTATCATAACACACTGCCCACCCCCGGCAGCTGCATTGAAAATGTTGTCTTGGTGCTTTGCGTTCATGATGACAGGAGGGATTTATGGATGGAGTAATCAAGGCCGTCTGTCGACCGTCAGATTACTTGTATACAAACCGATTTGCTTTTAAAAGACAGAAAACATTTCAAAACCAGAACCCAATCCCAAGCATTCAAGTATTTAGTTGTGTAGTCTTCGATGAATCAAACTACAACCTGCGAGTCATACAAACTGAACACATTTTTGTACATGGCAGAATACAAACTCCAACACTTTGTTCAATGAGCTTCATGTAAATTAAGCACCAAAGCCAAATTATGAGTCATCAAGAAACCTACCACATGTTTATATAATATATGTATATATCACACATCATGCCGTCTTTGGATTTAGCTCAGAGTTTTGCATTAGCGAGTAATAAATTGTGCAATAAATAAGGGCGTCTATGTGACTCATGCGAATTGTTGTCGTCATCAAAGCCAAAAACATGTTAAAACACAGCTAACAAAATGCCGAAAATAATCAAATAATTTAACGTAAACGCTGAAGCATGTGTTGTGTTCAATTAAGTACAAGATGGCGCCCTAGTACTCAGCTGTCAGCAAGTGCTCTCACGAGCCTTGCTTTTTTTTGTTGTTTTTGTGTTTTCTTTTTGTCACGTTGAATGGTTGTGCGTCGTGTGGAAGAGATACATATTGTTTTTCAGCACATTTGGATACGACATTCATCAAGGAGGAGACTGCTGAGCGGTTGCGCCTTTTCGGCAGCACGAATATGTCAGCACTGTTTTTGATTGGGAGGAATGTGTCTTTTGACTGTCATCGCTGGACAGATTTGGGGCGATTGTGCTTTTTTGCACCTGTAATGGGCAGCATTTTCACAGCCCCACTTTATTCAGCGGAAAGGTCAGTGCTGCTGAACAGTCTGTGGCTGGATGGATGCATGGCATGAGGAGCCCGCGATAAGAAGAAGGGAGCGTCAGTGTAGAGCGCCAATACGTATGTGGAAGTGTCGCAGCTCGGAATTGAAGCGGATTTACGTGGGACAGGCGATGTGACACAGTCTCTTTTCATCAATGGATGCTCCAGCTTTGTGTTTGCATCCAACATTAGGCTTGTAGCAGACGTGCAGATTTCACCATGACGTCCCTGATCCACTGGTAAAAAGGACGCTTTCATCCTCTCCTCTTTCATCTAGAACTGCTTCATACAATAAAGAGGGTTCAGAAAGTGATTGAGATTGAATGACTGTTTGTGTCTTTTGTGTAGTGTCACATTTTTTGTTATTTTGTTTTTTTAAATTGTTTTATTAAAGATGGCACCACAAGAGTGGCTTTACAGCAGGTCATGTATTTTGTTTTTCTACTCATTCCTCTCACTTCCTTTTAGTTTTGTCACTTTGCTGCTGTGAAATGTAAATTTCTCCACTGCGAGACTCATAAAGGCTAATCCAATCCAATCCAATTAACCCCATGTATGTTGAAAGTAAGAGTCAAATTCTGAGTCATTCAAAAGTGTGCATGCGTGTTTTGGTACATATCGCATCCATTTTTGTGTCTTTATATCGCATTTTTTGTAGACATTCATTTGGTATACACAGTTGCTTCTTTTAATTAAGCTTCAAAGAAACAATTTCTAATACAAGGCCATCAGTAGCCATATGACAACAAATTGGAACATCATGAACAAAGTCAGAAAATGTCACCGTTCTCTCCAACCCAAAACAAACAATCAACAGACTCTCCTTATTGGTTGCAAATAAATCACGGGGAATCAGGTGTACATTTATTTTGTAGATACAGTAAAGTCTCGTTATATCGATATCGGATATATCGATAGTCCCGGTTATATCGATATTTTTTCGGACTCCCTTGAATATCGATATAACGAGACTTTACTGTATATTAAATAGTAATTAATCACTGTCAACATTCCCAGTTCCATTGCATTGATGAAATCTATAGGCATGATTTAATAAAAGCCATTTCAAACTGTAAACAAGGCAATCAGTGGACCGACAACTATCATCTGGAACCCCAGTTAAAAATATCAATACAATCGCTTGAAGCAACAATAAAGTCTCCTTAAATTGTGATATGATGTTTTCTAGCAAATGACTCTCTTCTTCTTTTCCTTTCAGCTTTTCCCTTAAAGGGTCGCCACATTTCTAGCAAATGACTATGAACATATTAAAAAATATAGAACAACCTAACCTGAAATTTATAATAACCACTCGAGATTAATTACGCGTCTTTGAGACATGTAATGCCATACATTTTTGTACGCATCGCCGTGTCTTTGATTATTCTGACTAACCGTGGTCTGTGTTTTTCCCGACATAGACGAGACAGTAAACGGTCAAACCACTACAAACTGGCGCACGCGGACCCACGCTAGAAAAAAAAAAAACATCAAAACAACATCATCATATCCTCAAACTAAACCAACAAAGGCGGCATCAATGATAGCTGATAAACAGCTCTGTCCTGCGCGGCATCCCGAGGGGGATGACTGATGCGCCGCATGTGGCGCGCCGGCAAAATCTCTCGCCCTTAAAAGGCCCGAGAGAGAGAAAACATCAAACAATAAGCATTGACTGCACCGAACAGAGGAAGAGGGGAGAAAGGGAGAGCGGAGGGGGGGATGCAAGAATGGAAACTGCTTTTAAAAGGTGACACCGTAGCTCTTTTTTTCCGACGCACTCATTGCAGCCATAACTGTGAAGAAGGCGCGCACACACACACACACACACACACACACACACACACACACACACACACACACACACACACACACACACACACACACACACACACACACACACACACACACACACACACACACACACACACACACACACACATACACACAACCAGCAGCCATCAGCAAAGCAATCATCAGGGAGCAGATAAGAGCAGCTCACCTGCAGTTTGGAGGAGGGTCTAATGTAATTTCAGCCAGTTCCTTCTGAATCCTGGGAAGAAAAACACAATTTGGTGTTAGTTTGGAGTGTCTTTTCATCTGAGCATTGCCAATAGACTTGTCAGAAAAGCTAAACAGAGAAATGTGGTGTGTTTGGGATTATTATTTTGCTGACGACAACTCAAAGCAAATACAGATACTCAGGTGATGTAAAATCAATTTGAATGTTTAAATCTCCTTTGCTTTTGAGACAGGGAAAATTGTGATTTCAAACTTTCCGTTGATTGGTGTCAAGATAGATCTTAAGGACATTTGGAAAACATCTCAGTGGTCCTGTGAGAGCACAATTGTGATTTAGGACTGTTAGTGAAAACAACATTGAACTGGATGTTGGGCATTTCAGCATGTTTTTAAACAATGTCCTGTTAACTTATTCACTGCCATTCCCGAATTTATTTGTGAACTGAAAATATGACGCAGAGCGCCATTCCCGAATGAGTTGGGTTTTGTTTTTTCTTGCTTGGGTGCTAATAAAGCTCTGTGAAGGTTTTTCCCATCCACAAGGGGGCATCATTTCCCTTTTTCCATGTTAGAACTTCGTTCCAGCTTCAGCTATTGTTAAAGCGCGATATAAATCAATATGCATGTATTGCATTGCATTTTGGACAGCCACACACATTTCAAGCTCATATAACTCTAGACCCATATAATTTAGGAATTAACTTTTTTTCTGATGAAAGAAGAGATTCTAAGGTTTCTTCCGCTGCAGTGAATGTTTATGTAGTCCTAAAACTCAATAGTCTGTGGTCCTGGAATTCGAGTGACAATGACAAAAGCCCTGGCACTGGAGTGGACACATTTTTGCGCAAGTCTGATAGTGAACGAGTTAAGCTGAGTTAAATTGAGATGTAAAATGAACCTGAAGGAAACGTTGGCTTGAATTTGGCAACGCCACAGTGCTTTATTTACACAGAAATGATGAAAACACAAAAAGAACAGATGAAAATCAAGAAAAAATTAAACAATAAATTTAGGGTAAAAAGATTAAACAAAACAACAAATCTTAAGAAATGTCTCACCACATCAAAGCAATCCGTCGAAACAAAGCTCACATTCAAAGCGCTTAGAGTTAGAATGTGCAAGTCATTCCTATTATCAAAGTTAAAAGTACTTTTTGGATTTATTATTGTTTGTACCAACAGCTGTTCATTTCTTATTACACCAGGAATGGCAAATAACAACAAAAACCGCATCAACGGACAACCTTGTCAAATGTTGCGTCATGATGCAATGTTATGGTCATGGTAAAACCTCAAATCCAAATCATGTCCATCTGCTGACGTGTAGTTTTAAAACAGATGTCAGATTAACTGGCAAGACAGTCCCTTCTCAAAACAACTCCACTGAGGACACTTTCACGTGTGGCAACAATTGCGCGCGATGACGTTGCTGTGCTCAAAACATCATTCGGAAAGAAGGCAACACGCACAGCGAGTCGCTCGATATCAACTGAATTGCACCTTGCGTCTCTGAGTCGAAGGCCACTCGAAGCTTTCATGTCTGGTGGAGCTAAGTTTGGCTTTCAAGTCTGGTAAATAGAAAGAAATTTGCCCAATTCCGCCATTGTGGTTGTTTTGATGGAGAAGTGCTGGATAATTGCTTTCTCTCGTGTTCGTTATATTGCAGATCATCCTTGGCACCACTGCTGCATCGTGGAAATTAAAAGCAAGAGGAAGATCCACTAAGCTGCAGTCATCGTCACTCTTCCCACAGAAGCATAGACAATATATGCTTGTCAAAACTGGATGTTCTGTTGCCGTTTCTTGTCCGAGTATGTTCAAGTAGCTGGAGTTTATATTCCAAGTTTTGGATTTTAGCCCATGAATAGCATTTCTGGAGTGATACAAATCCTAAAAATACCTTAGAATTTCAAAAATGTGTCACAAGAAAGCAGCAAAACACGACATAACGAGTTATCAGACTTTTATTCGACTAAATTATAGGTTTTGGTTGTGCATTTTGGTGTTTACCGAGACAATATTCGATTCTTCTGTATTTTATGTGTTAATTTTTGTGCGCACTTCACTTGAGAGTGACCAGTTTAAAGCAAAGACATTTGCTCTCTTATTCCAAGACGTGTGTGAACAAGCCCTTCAAGTGGTGTTCCATGATAGCCTCACACTTCTTGACAGCTACAGAATGACAACACATGTGAACGAATCCTTTAAAAATTGTGTTTTAATAAGTTTGTGTAGTGAAGCACTATTCATGGGTGCTGTGCGTGTGTGATTTCCATTCAAAAGGTTTATAGTCTCGCTGAAAAGGAGGCATGCTTGAAATGACAATGCCTTTGGGACTACAGTGGTTTTTACACAGCTTCACACCCTGAGGGCACCATTTTAGCAAACAACCCAAACAACTCCCCACACAAGAGGAGTACGGGGGGTAGAATGAGGTGCTGGGTGGTGGTGGTGTTAGGTGGGGGGTTCATACCTCTTGGCACTCGTCGACAATTTAGCAGCGGTTTTACTCGAGATCTTTGTCTCCTTCTTTTTGGGCTGCGCTTGCTCGCGCTCCTGCTCGGTCGGTACAGACGATTCACGCTGCTCGATGTCCGAGCTGCCGCCGCTGGTGCTGGGGCTGTCGTCCGGTCTCTGCACTTCACTGGACATTGTGGGCCCTGCACGAGGAGGAGAAAGACAAGCAAGACAAAAACATCATGTCATGTGACTCTTGTCACGCCAGGTTGATGTTGAAAATGGTTGCATGTGCACTAAGAATCAGTCTTTAACGGAGTTCGTGGCCCCCTTTAACAACCCAACAACGCCTGTTTTAGCATCTTAATCCAAACCATAATTGTTTTGAGAACCCTTTTCCACCTGCGCTTGTGTTTTTCAAGTTCGTCAACGTAACACCCTGACAACACTGGTGTTCTCCTCTCACACTGCAAACACCTAACCCTGCCAGAATGTGAGTGTTTTATTACACCGTAATCCAGAGGTAAGGAACTCTGGTTTTCTCGAAAGCCAAATCCTCCCTGATAGATCTCTCAGCTTCAATACTACTGATTCAATGATACTGAAACAATCATAATGAATTGAATCTGAATGTTGGCTAGGGACTCTAAAAAAGGTAGGATATGACTCTCAGGGAACCAGAGTTCACTACCCCGGAATCCTTTGAGACCTTTATTCGTCTTCCAGTCTTTGAAACGTACACACCTATAGAGTTATTTCACCCTATGTCCGCAGGCTATTCAATAACATAGAAATTAATCAGGAGTTGAGGGTAATTGATTGGAATTGTATCATATTTAAACAGACATATATACAATACATACTAGCGCGAAATCCTGTTGTTTTTTGTTAGGGTTATGTTCAAAATCAATTGTACCCATCTATATTCAAGTGAAAATCCCTCAGTACTTCCAAGACAAGGAACCTCTTGTCACGACTGAGTGAAATAAGATCAGATGCGGGGTTCCACAACAATCAATTCCTGGACCATTACTGTTTAATATCAACATGCTTCCGCTTGCTCGGATTATGGAGCACCATGTCTTTTGTCATACTTATGAGGTATGAAATTTCACATTTCAGTGTGACTACAGTCCTTTGTTTACATAAACTAAGCATATTCACCAAATACATTAGCGGATGTTTCAAAATTTACAATGGCTCAATCCAGATGAGACAGAAGCGATTGTTTTTGGCCCTGACAAAAAAAGATCCAAGCTCAGCAGCCACTTTCCAACCACAACTCTTGGTCCAATTATTGACTCTGACTTGAATTTTCATACCCATGTTACTATCGATTACTAATGCCTGCCTATTTCCACCTGAAAAACACAGCTCAAATTAAGGCTTTTCTGTCTTGACTCAGACCTGAATTTTAACGACCATTGAAAGACAGCTAAATTTAAGACTTTTCTGTCTCAACAAAACACAAAGAAACCTTATTCATGCTTTTTGATTACAGTGAGTGTCTTTATGTGTCTCAAAAAATATAATAGCAATCGCTCAGCTGCAGGTGATCCAAAAATGCTGGCCCCAGAATTCCTACAAACACTGGATGACATCATACCGGTCTTTAAATCACAACTGGAGCTTCCGTTGGGCCAAATAATATATCTTAAAATATAGTTATAGTTATAGTCTTCACGTGTGAAACAAACTCATTGAATACCCCAGAAAATGATCAGTTCATTAAAATCTGGGCTGAAAAATATTGTTTTGTGTGGCATTCTCGTGTATTTATTTTTTAATTCTTTTAATGACCACTTGCATGGTAACTCTAAATAGATATTGGTGATTGCTTTATTTATTCAAATCACATTAATGTAATTACTTTTGATTATTTTATTTTCCAATGTCTTAACTCATTCACTGCCACTCATGAATTTATTCAGGAATTGAAAATATGGCGTAGAGCGCCATTCCCGAATTTGTTCGGGTTTTGTTTTTTCTTGTTTGGGTGCTGATAAAGTGCTGGCCATGGCCTTTGGCAATGTTTTTTTTTCCTTTCCACAAGGGGGCATCATTTCTTTTTTTCCACGGCGCTTTGTTCCAGCTTCAGCTGCTGTTAAAGTGCTATGTAAACCAATATGTATGGATTGCATTGTATTTTGGACAGCCCCCCCATTTCTAGCTCATATAACTCCAGGCCCATATAGTTTAGGAATTATTTTTTCTGATGGAAGAAGAGAATTGATGGTTTCTCAGGATGTCTTGAATGTTTATCTAGTACTAAAACTCAATATTCTGTGGGGCATGGAATTCGAGTGACAATGACAAAAACCCTGGGACTTGAGTGGACAAATTTTTTGCATGTTTGGCAGTGAATTTGTTGATATTTTGAATCGTCTTGAACATGAAGTGGGCTATACAAAGAACTTCCCTGACATGAAATTTCAAAAATTCCTCATTTATACCCTACGCATTTCTGTTCATTTGCATGACAGTTGATAACTTTGAAAATCCCCATTATTTTGCAACCCTAGAAAAGTGGTATCTTTGGGTACAACTTGAAATATATCTATTTGTGTATTTCTATAGATGTAATGATGTGTAGTTATCTTTGGACAGTAGGAAGATATAAACTAAAAGGTAATTCAACAAAGCATTCGTGACACATTAGCCAAGCCACCGCGATGGCGTCATTAACGCCTATCGCAGCACCTTAGCGGGCGAAAAAAACATGGCTTCAACGCGGACGCGTGTCTTGTAAATTATACGTTGGACGTGAAAAAACATGCGTATCTCTATATTGATGATATATTAAATTGAGTGGAAGTGTCTGGATGGCGAAGTGGAGAGACAACAAGCTCGCCTTTTCCGGCGGAGGGGGCGTTTCATAGCACTCGGCACTCTAATGGAACGAAAGCCGCACCGATGCAATTCGGAGGGGGTTAGGATGCCAAGAAAACAAGCACCGCAGTCGGTTCAAGGTTCTCGACAGTCCCTTACGCCGCTCACGGGTGACTAAGCCATCACATTGTGGGGGCAACAACAACACACAATGGGGGTCGAGCGGCGGCTGGAAACCGAGCCGTCCCTAAACGTCACAGGGGAGCTAGCTGCCAAGGCTAAAAGTAGGGTGCGTTACAACGTCGTTGCTGGGGGGGTTAAACACAAACGGGGCAAGCGGGTGGCTGAAAGCAGGCCTCGGAGTTGGAAACTTGACGAAAAGACACATAGAAGAAGGCGTTTCTGTCATGGAGACGACGGCGGCGGACGGACGGAGGGGGGGTGGGGGTGCGCTCGGGGCCGGTTGAGGCGACCGTCCGTCGAGCGTCCACATTGTGACCCTGCTTCTTCCGCACAAAGGGAGTCTCGTCCCTCGCTCACCCACCTCCCCCCTCCCCTTCGGTAATTGAAGAAGAAAAAAACCACTTTCCATCGGACATTCGCTTCGACTTTACAGTGTTTACCTGATGGCGCTCGGCCGTCAACGCTGCGATTCGGCGTGATTTTTAATCCCCCTAAGAAAACGAAGAGACGGGGATCCTCAAGAACACGGCCGCCTTTTCACTCACTCCCGGCCGTCCTTTTGCTCTTTAAACTCGCGTGGTGGAGGCAACAAGGAAAAAAGCAGCAAGCAACCAGCACTGAGAACAAGAACAAGACGAAGAAGAAGCGAGGAGAGGAGGGAAGCCTCTGGAGTCTGGACCGGACCGCCCCCGCTTGCGCGCTCCCGACAAGATAGAGTGCACGCGGGACCGCGCACCAATGCCGAGACAGACGAGAAGCGTGCACGTTCCTGGACTATTCGATTCTCTGTCACTCTATAAGTTGTTACTGCTACATCAATGCAATTTGGTTGACATTGGCATCTAAAAAAATACCACATTCACTGCACAATAACTATTCTGGTCTCCTAAAGAACAACATACAGTACCGAAGTCACGTCTAACGGTTGTGTCTTTATTATAATTTAAAACGTGTGATGGAAAAATGAGGCATCATAAAGCAATGAGGCTTTCCATTCCAAATGGTTTGCTTTTTGGCCAATGTATCACGAGGCCTCATTTGTTCCACCACGCCATCACGTGGAAAATTAATGTCATGACAGAGAAAGTGAATCAAACGCTACCATGGGTTTGATGGGGTTAAAATATATGGAACAGAGAGAGTGATTCAAATGCTACCATGGATTTGATGGTGTTAAAATATGTGGAAGAGCATTGGAGAAAAATGAAGAATAAAATAAAGATAGCAAGATTCTCACTTTGATCTGAAAATTCAGACTTTAACATTGGAATCCTTACTTTAAAGTCAGATTTTTGAGATTCAAGTTAGGATTCTGAGAATCGAGCCAATTTTCTAACATATTCTTTCATTTTTTACTCTTTATACTCTTTATAGATATAGAGATATTGATGAAAAGGTTTCTTCAGCCGTCATCTGTACTTCTTTGAAGGTGTCGGACGTTTCGGTTCTTATCCAAGAAACTTTGTCAGCAAACTACAGTCTTACTGGTAGTTTAGGCCCTATATCAGGGGTCGGGAACCTTTTTGACTAAGAGAGCCATAAAAGTAAAATATTTAGAAATGTTTTCAGCGAGAGCCACACGCACGCGCGTGCGCGCATAAAAACGCTCGCGTGAGCGCGGACACTTTTCAACAAAATATCAGAATGCATTATTTAAAATAACTTTTTGATAGTATTCACCGTTAACATGAATGGTTTCCGTTCCTCGTGTTTGGTAAAAATCCAGGAAAACGATCGGAATGAAATTCAATTTGCCGGTCCAGAGGCGAAGTTACTGCTAGTTAGCCTGCACACGACTCATAAGCTTCCACACTTGCTATCTGCATACTTCTCGCAGAAGTATGTCGATGCTAACGTTAACTTGGGGCTTGTTAAAATGTCACTGACATTCGACTGTTTCATCGATGGTATTGTTTCATTGCAAATTAGAATCAGAACATTTTCTCTCCTCGCCGTCTTGCTGGAGCTCAAACACTTTGAAAATATTTCAAAAGGAACAGGCCGAGATTCCCCCGTGCACGCCCGCATTCGGTGATCGAAAGCCGGCTTGAAGACTTCCGCAGACGCCCGCTGTCACACTTCCAGGGAGGCTGCGTCACCCCCCAGCTCACTCCCACCCGATGCGGTTCCCCGCACACACACCGGTGCATTCACGCTGAAGTGCACTCGTTGGGCTCATTTAAAGGGGCGTTTATCTGTTTCAACATGACGGCCACTATCATCCAATCAACATGGCGCTTTCCGCCATTCTAGGTCAGTGTCATCCAATCAAAATTGCGCTTTCCGCCAACTGCAGCGCCAACGGGAAATGAACGGCGAAAAAAAACGATGAAACGAAAAAGTAAATACATATTTTTGTTTTATCGGCGAGCCATATGCAATCATCAAAAGAGCCATATATGGCTCGCGAGCCATAGGTTCCCGACCCCTGCCCGATATAGATATCCCTACTGTCCAGACGTGGCGATGCCGGACTCTGCTATGATAGGTCCTTGCTCTCTCCTCTCACTACTCCCTGCAGCTCCACTGATTGTTCCTATTGTTCTGACTAACGACTGGCCTTTCCCACTTCCACCGCTATAACCTCATCAGTACTACTAATCTTATGTTGCCTAAACAGGCTCTTGTATGGATTGGATTGGATTGGATTGGATATGCCTTTATTAGTCTCACACTACTATCCAACTATCCAACTTGAACCTCACCATAACTCAACATTGGTTTAATGAAGGATTTAGTTGTTTTATGAAAATCGCTTCTTTTACTCCCCTTTCAAACCATCTATGTTCTTTCGCTAAGATTTTAACCTCATTGTCGTCAAATGAGTGGTTGCTAGCTTTTAGGTGCATATGTACTGCCGATTGAGGGCCACTAGTATTATCCCTGCGATGTTGATGAAGTCTTTTTTTGAGAATTTGTTTAGTCTCCCTAATGTACCAAGAAACCTTTCCATCGTTGGACCACCCCTGTACGACTGAGAGCTTACACAGACGTATTTATGAGATATTCTTTATGAGAATCGAGCCAACTTTATTTATTTTTTGTCTGCTATCCCGAATCCTCTTGTGTAAAAATGGCATGTAGTTGTGATGTGAATGAATGTGCATGTGTTACTTGAAATAATCATTTCTTTACTTTAGATATTGAGAAACAAGGACCCAGACATACCTTTCATTCATTTTCATTGATGGAAAGGTGTTCAGTTGGTACCCAAGTTCTTTATAAAAAAGTTTACACTTCACCTTTTAAATTATCAGCAAGTTGAATACATTAAAAGCAGTGATACACCTTGTTGTCACAGTAGTTTACATTATATATTCACACAGGTTATTGTTATTTGTACCATTTGGGGAGAGATCTGCTCCAAATGATAATAGAAACTGGTTCTGATAAAATCAATTTGATCCAGATTGGATTGGATTCGCCTTTATTAGTCTCGCAGTGGAGAAATTTACATTTCACAGCAGCAAGTGGAAAACACACAATACAGGAGTTGCTGAAAAGGCAGCCACTCTCGCGACGCCGTCTACTCCTATTGGCCTGGATCAGACTCACATGTTACGTCAGGATCGCTCTGGCTATCCTGCTAGCAGATGACAATGTAAAAGCACAATTTCACATAAGTTCACAATCAATAATTTTACTCTGACGAATCAATCAGAGAAAATAGAAATGCTGACATTCATTATTGTGGGTCATGTATGACAATTTTAAAATCACATCTAATTCCGAAGGCCCTGGGCAGATTACATTGACATGGGAACATGCAGAGGCCAAATTCGGATTGGACAAAAAAGACGCAAAAAAAATCAGCAAACCTCAAATACAAACTGGTACTCAGTGCTGCCAAGCAAAACACTAACCAAACACAATAGACTTTTGTGAATCTAGATTTTTTTTTGTGAATTTATGTTATAAATGTAGATCTATTTTCTTGATGGTGTTAAGACCAGAAAACAACTATTCTGGCCTTAATGGCGAACAGCAAATTTGCAGTACTGTTTTTGTATTGCTGCAGTTCACGCAGAGCATCGGTGTATTGTGGGGCAACATTTTGACACTATATGACACACATTAAGAAGCTTTGTGAATCGATGTGAAAGCATCCAAAAGCACTCCCAGGGCTCCTCATCCGCCTCCTCGGTGCACATTTTTCCAGAAGCGAGCAGGCCGCAGAGCTAAGACATGTTATGCCACCGCGTCCGCTTGCTTGGCTGGTGGGAATACAGGAGATTTTGATGGCCCAACTTTGTCATGTCATGGGAGGTGTAACCCTCAACTAGTCAGGAAAAAATACTTACCTCATTCACTGCCAGACGTGCAAAAATGTGTCCACTCCAGTGCCAAGGTTTTTGTCATTGTTACTTGAAGCAACTTGGACTAACAGATTATTGAGTCTTCGGACTACATAATCATTCAACATAGATTCCAGCCTCATTGTGTTGCTATGCCAGTATGATCTTCTCAAGATCTCCAGAATCAGCCGTGCTGACCCCTGACAGAATTAAAACTGGATTAACAAAGGGACTGTTTCAGACAAGAGAATCGATTCGCAGTGCCGAAGTGCATGAAATAACATAAGCATTTCCTATCTTTAACTCATTCACTGCCAAACGATTTGCCAAAACATGCCCACTCCAGTGCCAGGGTTTTTGTCATTGTCACAAGAATTCCAAGACCCACAGAATATTGAGTTTTAGGACTACATAAACATTGAATACAACGTTAGAAACCTTAGACTCTCTCCTTTCATCAAAAAAAAAAAAGAGTTAATTCCTAAATTATATGGGTTTGGAGTTATATGAGCTTCAAATGATGGTGGCTGTCCAAAATACAATGCAATACATATATATTGGCTTATATAGTGCTTTAACAACAGTTGAAGCTGGAACAAAGCGCGAACATGGAAAAAAGGGAAATGCTGCCTCTTTGTGGAACAGAAAAAACATTGCCAGAGGCCATGGCCAGCGATTTATCGGGACCCAAGCAAGAAAAAACAAAACCTGAACTCATTTGGGAATAGCGCTCTATGTGATATTTTCAATTCCCGGATACATTCATGAATGGCGGTGAATGAGTTAATTTGATTCATTTTCTTTACAAAATACATATTTTATAATACAAATTGCACAATTAAAAAAATATAGACTCGTGAAAATGCCGTCCACATACTGTCGTCCTTTGAGTCCTTTGCATTGTACATGGTGCTAGCTGCTAAGCTTCAAGATATTGATGGGGAATGTTATTTCTTTCAATTATTTCAAACGGGTAAAAATGTCACAACAAAATGAAGGTCTACCAGATTAACTGTTGCTTTATGCTTTAATGGTTTGACTGTAATTACAAAAAAAGACAATAATGCCATAAAAAAAATCACAATTTTAAATATCACTACAATCCAAACTATGAATGGCTATTCCTCAAAACAATCAGCAAAATTTGAGAAAGTGCTCTGCGATTCAGTGTTACACACCTGTTACCGATACCTGCATTCGATTGGATGAATTACCTACTCAGAGTTTGCCTAAAAATACAATCTTTGACATTGGCCAAAATGGCTGGTGAAAACCAAAATGGCAGATTTCTTCTACATTTTGAGACATTCTTGAGACTTTTTGGCGATTCTCGTCATGAGAGAAACGTCCTTCCCTATAACAAGCTGATCAATAAAGCTGGTGTCCAGTGCTGATTTTTATGTATTCATTTCCCTTAATTTTAAGGTACAAGTTCTGGAATTGCCCCAATTGGCTGCTTCAATGTAAAATGGCTGACTTCTTGTTCAATTATGGCTCTTAGCCTCTTTGGTGAAGCCTTTTATGTGAGACACCAACACCCATTTTTTTGTCAATTGTTGAAAAACTGGCATTTGTGTTTATTTGGCTTTTCTGATTTTTTCTGATTTTCTACCAAGCAATTGTCCAAAACCAAAATGGCAGACCTCCTTATGAGTGTCATTTTTAAGTACTATGGAGACGTTTTGCTACGCTTTGTTATGATAGACATGTCCGCCCAATTTCATGCTGATCAGTCATACTGGTGCCTAGGACAACTATTTCCTTCATCCAAGAGAATGTGACTGACTAACGTGGAACCCCCCAACCACCACCCGCGCCCCCAACACTTGACTCATACTCACTGTTGCATTGACTCACGCCGCAGGGACGGGCTGATGTTCCAACTTTTACATCCCCACATTTCCATTTTAATTGCGACGGCTGCTGCGCGGAAAGGCCTCCGGGGCGGTCAGCGCAAGGCGTAGGGTCTTGACGAGGCCCTGATTACATTTAATGCGTAGCAGCTAAAGCTCAACCATATAATTGCAAGCACATGACTGTCGGTTTGGATCATGTAGACCTCTTAACAGCGTCGTAAATGTATATGTGTACTTTGATTGTAAAGTAATGTGGATTTATTCCTGCGTAAATGTAAAGTCGGGACTAGCAAGCGTGATCAATTCTAATATGCAAATCAATTACACTTTATAGATTATGAAACATGTATTACTTGAAATCGGAATATTTATTTTTGGGACACTTGCAGTGCACCCTTTCCAGTTGATTGCAGTCCATTCATCCACAATACATCCCATCCCAAGATAGAAAATAGAAACCATCAAATTGGCTGTACTTGAGTGTCTTTCTATTGATGGGTCGGATTGACCCACTACACCGGATCACTCACCATAAAAGAAACAGAAACCCCAAATAAGGATGTTTGCACCTTAAATTGAGGGAAATTGTAGGTGTGTTTGCGTTCATGGGTCAGTGTGACATGGTGCTTTTAACCATAAAAAGATAGAAATAAACATATATCTGTGCTCAATCCTGGGAGATTTTATACATCTTGTTGTGTTCATGGGTCAGTATGACCCACTGCATGATTAACCATAAAAAAAATCACATATTATGAAACGATTTGTTTGTGCTTTGAATTGGGATGAAGTGGTGTGTGTGTGTTTTCATGGAGCAATGTATTTTGCTGCATGTTTACAGATTAAAAAAGGAAATGAGAAAAAAAAACATGATTCCTTTTGTGTGTTAAATTGGGTAAATTGTATTAATTGGACCATGTCACCTGCTATACATGTATGTTGAAATGTCCAAAATAGAACCCTTGGTTTGTGTGTGTGAAATTGGGGTCAGCTGTCTGTGTTTGTTCATAGGTCAATGGAACACGCTGCATGTATTAACTTCTAAAAAGAAACACAAAAGAAAGGAAAAACCAAAAAATGAGCACACTTGTTTGGTCAATAGGTCAATTTTGAGGCAGTCCTATTATAGCCAAATGGTTAGCACATCTGCTCCGTACATATGGAGATGGTGGTGGGGGGGTGTTGAACCCAGGTTCCTCATTTCCTGTATGGAGTTAGCGTATTCGCCCTGTGCTTGTGTGGATTTTCCCTCCGATCTATCCAACCCATCCTGTACTTCTTAATCCGTGCTCCACCCTTTTAACATCCACTAACAGAGATGCCGCATGCTCCCTGTCACGATTTGCAAGGTGATGGTGTTGGTGGACCCCAAAAATGCAGGCCGGAGGGAGGAGCAAGGTGTATTCAACAAATTGAATTAAATAAAATCAGCAGGAACAAAATCTCAAACAATTCATCAGAACTAAAATGTCCAAAGTAGAAAACAAACCCATCAGTAAAACATGACAAGACGAAACAAACCTGACAGGGTGAAACAAACAATGACCTGACACCGAATGGTCGTCCCGGGAGTCCTCCTAACTGCCACAGATTAAAGAGGCGGGGCTCTGCAGTGCCACTACATTGGTCGTCAACTGAAACATGACACACCCATTCTCCTACCACATACAGTGATACATTGGCTTACAAACTTGATTGGTTCCCAGAGTGAGTAAGGCGAAAAGTGTGTATCCCAAAAAATTAATTGTCCATGAAAATGACAATAATCCATTCCCAGCTTCCCATAAAACATAATTTTCTACGTTCTAATATTCTAAGCCTTAAAACTACACAAAATACCTTATTTTTGTATAATAAATGTGCCATGGTATTGTAATTAAAATAATAAACTGTACTAATAATAAAGTCGTTTTATTTACCTTTGTGATGGTTGTTGATGGCTTGATGGAATGGAGTGGCCGGTTTCATCAGCATTAAACACTTGATGAGGAACGTAGCCTTCTTTCACCATCTTAAGGAATGATCCATTGGAGGTGCTTTCTCTGTGATAATTTTACCTTTTTCCTCATCAATTGTGTTCTGTTAAGCTGGGTTGATAGCTTTTTGCATCAAGTGTACAGATGGCTTGTGTGGGTTATTTGTGATGCCTGATTGATGGGCCTCACTCTGTCTCTGTCTGTAACCCCCACCCCCTCACTGCTGCGTTCTTGACTAATCACGTGGCTTTAACTGACGACTGGGGGCGGGGAATAGAGGGCAAAACAGTCGGCCACCATTTTCTTGTTAGGAGAACTGGCTCGTTTGCGAACGACACAGCAATCATTGTGGCAGCTCCGTGTGTATCTAGAAAAATAGTTCATATGCCAAGGTAAAAATTACATAAATGTAACGTTCGTCAACCGAAAAGTTCGTAAGCCAAGGGGTTCGTAAACCAAGGTATCACTGTATTTAAAAAATCCAATTCATAGCCATGAATCTTTTTATTTTGTCAAAAAAACATTTTTAATTCAACTCCACAATATACAGTAAAGTCTCGTTATATCGATATTCAAGGGAGTCCGAAAAAATATCGATATAACCGGGACTATCGATATATCCGACCCTGTTTGCATGTAATTTTCTCTGTGCGTGCATAGAAATAGTATCGATATAACCGGGACTATCGCTATATCCGATATCGATATAACGAGACTTTACTGTAGTTTGCATTCATCACACCACTGGAGGGCACTCACATGCTTCTATTCATCAATCGAACAGAAACGGACACTTTGGAACACTTTGTCCGAAATGAATAAACATAAATGAAGACCATAGTTACTTTGCGATCATAACACCAATGAACATGACCGAGAGATGTTCTACTGGTTATGGATCGTTCACGAGTGCTTGTGCTCCGTTTGTAAGAGTGGAGATTAGTCGGCATGCTGTCAAAGGAAACACATTATACATGGATTCTTTTTATTCCACTCTCTTCATCAGGATTTCCTTACAAAATCCTCCGAGATCTGCGGGAACGCCTGAGGGCAAGATTTAAAAACTATGGAGTAAATTGCTCTATGGAGGACTTCAATCCACAAATCCAAACAGGGCCTTAACAGGGCCTTTTTAATTATTCAATGACTGTCAAAATAAAAGAAACAAAACAAATGAGATGTCATGCTTTATTGTTCCTAATCAAACACATCAATGTCATGAGTCCTTGTTTATATACATTTGGATTTAGGGGATATATTTTTGCTGACTGGTAAAACCTTGTGCTGAGGTTGAGAGTATTACATTTTCCACTGGTGTGATACCTGGGCCTTCAGTGGAGACTGACTCAATTGGAGCCAGATGTTAATAATAACACCATGGACTTGTTGTAATTATACGATCGAAAATTACAATATGAAAAAGAGAAAAAAAAACACAATATTCGCCAATGTGCTGATGGTTTCATTTATTTATGTGTGAAGATCGTTTTGGAAAAGGTTTGGTAATTTAGTAATTTACCTTGCTCTGATAAACAAATTAACTCATTAACTGCACTTTCCAAATTCATTCGGGAATTGAAAAGCATGACGTGGAGCGCCATTCCTGAATTTGTCCAGGTTTTTGTTTTTCTTGTGGGTGTACCGATAAAGCGCTGTTCAGACCTCTGGCAATGTTTTTTTCCCTTGCACGAAGGGGCAGCATTTTCCATCTGTCACGCTTTGTTACAGCTTCAGCTGTTATCAAAGCGCTTTATAAATCAATACGTATGTATTGTATTGTATTTTATACAGCCGCCCCCATTTCCAGACCCTTATAACTTCGGAATTAACTCTTTTTTTCTGTTGAAAGAAGTGAGTCTAAGGTTTCTTACGCCAAATCGAATGTTTATGTAGTCCTAAAACCTAATATTCTCTGGGTCCTGCAATTTGAGTGAAAATGACAAAAACCCTGGCACTGGAGTGGACACGTTTTTGCACATCGTCTGGCAGTGAAAGAGTTAAAGACAGGAAATGCTTATGTTATTTAGTGCACCTTGGCGCTGTGAATTGATTCTCAAATCTGAAAGAGTCCTTTTGTTAATACAGTTAAAATTACATCAGGGGAGGATCCCGAGAAGATCACATTGGCAAAGCAACACAAAGAGGCTGGAATCTGAATGGATGAAAATTCTACCCAAGATTCACTTCTCAGGCCTGTGACATGTCTAGTTGAAAAAATATTGCTTTGGTAACATCTGGTAGCATCTTGGTACCAAACCACAATGTCTTTTTAAACGGGAAGAGCTTCATTTTTAAATAAAAAAGTGCTTTACTGCCATTTGGTGGTATTAAATGGCAATTACAAACCTAATCCTGTATTACGAATAGAGAGTACTGTACTTTCAAACATAACAGTCCTATTGTTTCAACAAGTGTGCTCAAATCCAGACAATACTTTGAATAAGGGTCAGATCAAGACACTCTAATTCCGATATAATCAGTTCACTGTCAGTTCATCCTGCGTGTGCTCATTTGAGCCGATTAGCCTCAGGCGAGATTATATCAACATGATTAAGTGACACAGGCATGATGGATGGTGACCTGCAAGAGATAAAAAGGGGGGTACGCCACTCCTGGGCCCCCATCTCGGGCCCCAACGTCACGCCTGCTTGGCTTTGTTATAGAAATCCTTTGGATAAAATGTAACCCCTGGAACCAACTAAATCCCAAGCCGCACTACTGCAAACCCACCACCCCCAACCCGCTCATCTTGCTTGCATCAACATTGGGGGAAAAAAGGATTGGATTGGATTCCCTTGACAGCGGATTGCACGGATGAGCGCAAAGTGTGCTACGGTGACATTCATTGTAGTGTTGGTGCAATTTCTGCAACGTGAAGCAAAATGAAGCAGTGGATGTCACTGGATGTACTTCAGAGTGTGTAAAAGTCTGATCTTTTGTAGAAATTGAGATACTGATGTGGGAAAAAAATAACTGACTGGCAAAAGTACTGATTTAGCCCCTTCAGTAAAAAAAAAAAAAGTAGCATGCGACTCTGAAATATGCCTAATTATAATAATACATTTAATTTTTAAGCGCCTTTTAAAACTCTCAAGGACACTTTACAGTTAGTAAAAAAGCCTTCAATTGGCTCATTCTTTTGTGTGATTAAAATATATTCCCAAGGCTTTGCTAATGTAACAAAATAAAAACAAATGCATCCTATTTTTATGTTTTTATTTTCAGATTAATGGGATTTTTTAAAGCCAAAATCTGGTGGTTTTTACACTTGCTCAAGGCACTACATTCGCTTTGAATCATTCATGGAGTTGACAACATTAAAAAATTATGTGAAAGGAGGGTCATATCTAGATTCTCTGAATATGTTGTTGCCTGTGCTCCAGAGTTGATCTCCATGTCGCTGCTATACTTTTTTTTAACTAACAACAATGATTGTGGTTGTTTACCAAAAGTAAAATTATTATATTTCTTTTAAAATGTAGGGAGTCAAAGTGAAACACTTTTTGAATATCCTCAAGCAAATAAAAAGCTAGCTGTAGTTAAATAATCTCAACAAAGTATCTGTACGATATGACTTCCCACCACTGACTCTATGAAGGGGTCACATTTAAACAAAAGAAAAAGCAACACAACTTAAGTCAACATAAGAAAGGTGAATACACCGATGCTGTAAATGGAGGATAATATAATGGGAAAATAAAGGACTGTACTATTTTTTAAACTCCGGTGTAAGGTGGGACACTTATCAAGCAAGAAAAAAAACACCATATAATTTTTTTCTGATTAAATTGATAAAATTTGAATGCCAAAAGCTGATGGTTTTACATTGATCATTTCCCCACATTATTGGTAAACAAAATCCTATTTTGCTCCACTTATATTCATTGATTTTTATAATCAGGCCACCCTCTTCTTCCACGCATTTTCCCCCCTGCCCTTGGGATACTGTATGTGCATTGAATGTTTTTGTTTGTTTGTTATTATGAATATTTTTTTGGGTCACTTGCTGATTTGAAACGCTAGGAGGCGCTGCATGATCACTACATCCCTGTCTCCACTTTGTGCGCGTGTGGCGTCGTTGTCAGCCAAGTGACAGAGGTCCTTTGTCGTTGTTCAAAGGGTGGATATAAAAGCTTAAAAAATGAGATCTCATCACACTCTTCCTTAGAGGCTTGAGAACAACCTTGAGGCGTAATTGAACTACTGTACTATTACAAATAAGTTGTAAGTTTTTGAAGGGGGGGGGGCTCCTTACAGTCAATACATTTGCCATTTTAGCTCAGTGGAAATGAGAGTTCCCCCAAATCCAAGAGAAAAAAAGATCGGCTGCCACATTTTATAATTGCCATTCATTTCAAACATTCCACTCCTGATTTCTAAAAAAAAAAAAAAAAGCAAATATTTTCCTCACAGCAATTATGCCCTCTTGTCCATTGTTCCTTCTTCCCTGCAGCCTCGTTAGCCCAATAAATGACCATCCTTTAAATTTTTCCACCGTTAATCTCGCAAGGATGTTTATGGATTAATATAAAGTTGCTTCATTAATGCTATGTTTTTTTCATATACTGAATCTGAAAACATAGAAGTGTGACCTTTAAATCTCAAATCGACCTTTAAAATTGGGATTTATATGTATATTTGCCAAAAGCACATACAGTGCGTGTTACAAAAGTGTTTAATTAAAACAAACAATAAGACAGAGCAACATTATGGATCTTTACAGCACAGGTGTCAAAGTCAAGGCCCCGGGGCCAAATCTGTCACGATCTGGTTGGCGACCAACGGATAGCGCTGTCGGCCCCGCCCTCAGTTGTGCAGGTGCTGGTCGTCCCGATCAGATTGGCGACCAGCGGGTAGCGACGTCAGCCCTGCCGGCAGCCTCGCAGGTGCTGGTCGTTATAATCAATGACACTTAAAAGGACACCTGGCACGATCATCCGGTGCCGATTCATTGTTTGTTTGCTGCTTGGTTGCAGCATGCATTGTGTACGTGTTTGTTTAACCTTGGCGGACTTTTACACTTGGTTTTCTTTTGCTGCTTTGTATTTTTTCCATTCAGATCATTTTGATGTTTTACATTTTGTTCCTGCTGACTTTATTTTAATACAATTTGTCAAACAACCTCCTGCTCCCTCCTGCCTGCTTTTTGGGATCCGAACCCGCCATCACCACCTCGCAAAACGTGACAGGTGTAGGGTCATTTTATGCTGTGCATGTGTTTTCTGCACCCTGTCAAGTTTGTTTCATCTTGGTAAACATTTATTTTGGGTTTTCCTTAAGATTTTGTATTTTTCTGTTCAGATGATTTTGATGTTTTGGATTTTGTTCCTGCTGACTTTATTTTAATCCAATTTGTCAAATACAACCTCCTGCTCCCGCCTGTCTGCTTTTTTGGGATCCACAACCACCATCACCACCTTGCAAACCTTGACAAAATCTGGCCCTCCACATCATTTTATTCATCCCGCGAAAGCAAATCAAGCATGTCAACTGCAATGATGCTTGCTAAGGTCCGAACCAAAATTTCAAATTGTCGCATGTAAACCACAATAACAGTCATTATTTTTAACTTCAATTTTGAAAAGTAGTTGTTCATATAATATGTGGAGGGGATTAAATATTCTAATGGCTTCACCAAATTCATAACGGCCCCTGAGAGGGAATTGTAACTACAACATTGCCCGCGGCAAAAAAAAATAACATTGTTTGATGTCCTTAGTTTAAAAGCATAGTGACGTAATTGATCCCCATGTGATCCACCAATGAGAATGTTTTTTAAACGGCAACCCAACTTAGTCAATACGGAGTTACGCAGTACATTACTCAAAGCTGGTGATGATTAGAAAACATAAAAGGCACCTTGAGTGTTGTTGCTTTTGTTTGTTTGTTTTGTTTCTGAGATTGCACTTTTTTTTCAACCTGCAATTGCTGTCTTTGCTGCTGTGGCAATCAATCAGTGGCTATTGAAACACAATCAAGACAAGCAGACACAATACGGAACACAATCACACGCACACACACAAGCACATGCAACACAAAGAACAATAAGAGCTCTCAATGCCACGTGATTGCTGGTCACACGTTTTGGTTTGGTCACTTTTCCAAATGGTTCCAATCTGGTGGGCGAGCCGCATTCTCACTGTGACTCCAATGTTTCTTTTTTCTTTTCTTTTTTTCAAAAGTTGGACATTGCTGTGTGTTTCAAACAAAGAACCAACAAATGGACTGACCAAATGGCGAATGGATGAACAAACCTACGAGTAAAACAGTAACCATGTTAGCATGGAAGCATGGAGGAATGTTGCCAACACATTTCACAGGCAAAGACAATTTTTAATGATAGAAAATTAACATTAAATATGTGTATTATGCCATCTGTGCTCCAGGTGGGGCCAGAATCATATTGAAACAATTTGACAGAAGATTCTCCCAAGCCTCATTTTCTTTAATGAGCCACATTCCAACAGACCAAGTCTTTTTTCCCCCCACGTTTCACTCTATTTGCCCTTTTGCTGCGTTTCAACATGTTTTCCCAAATCATGCAACAATGCTGCCAAGAAAACGGAAAACACCCAAAACAAACTATCAGCAAATCTATCCTGAGAAAAAAAATACCTGCGTTATTTTTTTATTTTATGTTCCCAGAGAAACAGACAACGCAATGATTTATGGAAGGTTCCGTGGCCCAATAAGACCCCAGTGTTCCATTTGCTGATTGTCCCTCCATAATAAACAGTCAAACTAAGGCTTTTTTCTCTATGGGGAAATACCCCAAAGGGGAAAAACGTTTTTGTACATACAGTATGTCCATCACACTATATAAGCCCTATTTTTTAAACCTCACTATTCTAACACAATGTTGCCTCAACACACAATTGGCCCAATTTACACGTTTTTGAGATACGAGCTGCTGTTTCGTCAAATGATTCTTTTTTTGGCTACGTATTACAAGTACAATTTCTGTTCGGAGCAACCTTCACACATATCACATGCCCCTCCCCACCAAGTATTGCCAATAATGTACTGCCGATTATTGTATTTATTTTTTTGATTGGGAGGGATGTCTGTACCATTTGACTTTCATTGCTCGACAGCTCTGGGGTGATTGTGCTTTTTTGCACCTGTAATGGGCAGCATTTTCACAGCCTCGCTTTGTTCAGCAAAAAGGTCGATGCTGTTGGACAGTCTGCGGCTGGATGAATGAGGATGAATTGAGGAGCCCGCGATGAGAAGAAAAAAACGTCAGCGCAGTGCGCCGATGCATACATGGAACTACCGCGGCCTGGAATTGAAGCGGATTTACGTGTGACAGGAGATGTCAGAATCAGAATCAGAATCATCTTTATTGCCAAGTATGTACAACACACAAGGAATTTGTTTCCGGTAGAACACGCTGCACTAGTATCGTCATCAAAAAAACTGCTAAGTGGCACTATACAGTTCCAATCTCTTTCAGCAATGGATATGACAGCTTTGTGTTTGCTTTCAACGTTTAGCATATAGCAGGCGTGCACATTTCACCATGATGTCCTTGATTCACCGGTGAAAAGGACGCTTTGATCCTCTCCTCTGTCATCGAGGACTGTTTTAGACAACAAAGAGGGTGCAGAAAGTGCTTAGGATTCAATGACTGTCTTTCTTCTTCTTTTCCTTTCGGCTTTTCCCTTCAAGGGGTCGCCACAGCGAATCATTCTTAATTCTTGAGAGATGTTTGTTTTGGCCAAGCTTTTACGTCGGATGCCCTTCCTGACACAACCCTCTGTATTTATCAGGGCTTGCGACCAGCACAAGAAGACCCATGTCCCTATATGGCTACAGAACAAGCAAATCACTCAGTAAAAGGCTCCCAAACACGAAATGGTCATCGGCACAGCAACATTCAAAAAATGACTGTCTTTATGTTGTCATATTATTTTGTTTTTTTTTAGTTCTTTTGACTCAAATATGGCACAGCGAAAGTGGCTGCCTTTCCAGCTGTTCCTGTATTTTGTTTTTCTACTTCTTCCTTTCCTTTCCTCTTCCTTTCATAACTTTGCTGGTGTGAAATGTAAAATTTTTCCACTGCGAGACTAATAGAGGCTAATCCAATCCAACATTATGATTTACATCATTACATTTTAGTATAAATTAGAGTGTGTTAAATGTATGATGAGAGGGGCTTAAAGGACAACCGACGTCTCCGGACAAGTTGTGTCCATAATTTGTAAAATCGCTTCAAATGACGTCTACTGAGCGTATTTTAATTAGATTCCACCACATATAGCTATATTTTACGTTTGAAGACTCCCACTGAATTTTCCGGAAGTCTTGTTTTTGAGTTGGTGACGAGTCCTCACCCTACGTCAATGAGACGTAGGGTGAGGACTCACCGAGAAAGGACATACCTTGCATCATCCCCTCTTCTGCCTTTTTTGGGTACTGTGAGTACTAAAGAATTTGTCACTACATTCCTCTCCAGATGCATCAAAATGACCGGAATACATTCTTTAATCGATTGCAAACATGTATGCTTTCCTCTTCAGAACTATTTGAATCTGTCACGTTTTGCGAGGTGGTGATGGCGGGTGCGGATCCCAAAAAGCAGGCAGGAGGGAGCAGGAGGTTGTTTGACAAATTGTATTAAAATAAAGGTCAGCAGGAACAAAATGTAAAACATCAAAATCATCTGAACAGAAAAAAAACAAAGTATCAAAAGAAGACCAAAAGTAAAAGTCTGCCAAGGTTAAACAAACACATTCACAGCATACACAATGCATGCAACAAACATGCAGCAAACAATGAACCGACACCGGATGGTCGTGCCGGGTGTCCTTTTAAATGTCAGTGATTAAACGACCAGCACCTGCGAGGCTTCAGGCAGGGCTGACGTCACTACCCGTTGGTCGCCAATCTGATCGGGACGACCAGCACCTGTGCAGGTGCAGGCGGGCCCGACAGCGCCCCCCGTTGGTCGCCAACCAGATGATGACAGAATCATATTCATAACAGGATGAGTAACAAGAAAGGATCTTTTCCGAATCTGCAGCCATTGTTTTGATTCTCGAGCAAGGCAAGAAGTCTTGGCGTTACACCACGAACAAGGGGGCGGGACCTTCTGAAACTGGCCACTTCCGGGTTCAATTTGAAGTCGTTTTTGGACACTTTAAGTCATTTTTATTGGTGTTTTGCATTTGACTAGAAATATCTACTGTGTATTTTGGGTATTTTAGATGCTATAAAACGTTTTTCTGATGTCAGTTAGGAAACAAAAAAGTGATGTCGGTTGTCCTTTAAAATCTTTTTTAAAAACACTTCACTACATCAGAAATCTATCGTTGGTGGGTCTGGAATGTACGCCCCGTGCCCATGATAAATAATGGTGCAGTGTAGAGCCAGCCTGTTATGGTGGAAAGTGCCATCTCATTGCGTCCGATCAGATGGCTTTGTTGTAATAATGCTCTACGTTGCGCACAACCACAATCAGGCATATTTGTTCCAGATTAACCAACGTTGCAGTCCTTAGGGACTGGAAAAGAAAAACAAAATCGTTTTTTTTTTTTTTTTGCTGAGTTAGCCTGGCGGTGTCTTGGCGTCAATCCGCTGTGACAGTCATATACAGGATTGAGAGACGACCAACTCAAAATGTTGTTAATCACAGCCGCCAATATGTCACAAATCCGGCTGCATTCTAATATTCTGGATGGTAATAATGCGGTCAGGTCTGTGGTGCTAATATTTTACGTCGTCCATAAAATATTCCCCGCCGCAGGTTTTTATGGGAAGTTTCTCGGGTCATCCCAACTTTCTGAGTCATTCTGCTAATCATAAAAGAGCCACCACAAAAATGGCATTGCACAACCTCACATACACACACACACACACACACACACACACACACACACACACACACACACACACACACACACACACACACACACACACACACGCACACACACACACACACACACACACACACACACGCATACACACGCACAATTTATAGTGCAGCTTTAACAGTCCAAGATTAAATATGTACATCAGACTATATTCAAAAGAAAAGAAACCTTTGAAGTTAGCTTACAGCTTGTGGTTTTACACATTTGCAAGAATGAAGAATAGAAACACAATGACATATGAATTGCTTTTCATCATTTTTAAAACAGTGGCACTGGAAAAAAAATAGTCAACTCACATAAACAACTGCTATTGTGATTGTTTTGTCTTCAGTTACTCTGCGCACATCATGCAACAAGCAGCAGTGTGAGGGAGAACCTTCAACAACACCAAACAGAAATTGAATTATTAACAAACCCAAACAATACAATATAATGCAATGTAATGCCATACAATGCAATGCAATGCAATGCAATGCAATGCAATGCAATGCAATGCAATACAATACAATACAATACAATACAATACAATACAATACAATACAATACAAATTGATTCATATAGCGCATTAACAACAGCTAAAGCTGTAACAAAGTGCTTAACATGGACAGCTATCATATACAGTACATGAAATAAAGCAGTCACAAAGATAGTAGAAAGCACCAGGGAGTAAAACTAAGATTAAGTCGGAATCATGCTAAGTCAAATGCCAAAGAGTATAAGTGAGTTTTGAGACGGGTTTTAAAGATGAGCAGCGAGGGGGCTAAACCAACCAAATCACTAAAGATGGACTGACAAACAACGGACAACCCAACTGACCAATCGTCTAACTGATTGATTGACGGACTACTGGGGCATTCTTCCATGCCCGACACAAGTCTTGGTGCAAGAAAGAAAAAGGCGATTGCGCCGTTGTCGGAGTGAACAAAGCCGACGTGTTTCTTGGGCAATGGAAGAGGCTCATGTCATCTCTTGATGACATGATGTAAGCATAACTCAGTTTGACTTGAGTGCAGAAAATTTAAAGGACAACCGACGTCTCCGGACAAGTTGTGTCCATAATTTGTAAAATGTCTTCAAATGATTTCTACTGAGCGTATTTTACAAAGATTCCACAGCATATACAGTAAAGTCTCGTTATATCGATATTCAAGGGAGTCGGAAAAAATATCGATATAACCGGGACTATCGATATATCCGACCCTGTTTGCATGTGATTTTCTCCGTGCGTGCGTAGAAATAGTATCGATATAACCGGGACTATCGATATATCCGATATCGATATAACGAGACTTTATTGTAGCTATATTTTACGTTTTAAGACTCGCGCTGAATATTCCGGAAGTCTTGTTTCAGAGTTGCTGACGAGTCCGTACGTTACGTGACTGAAGGAACGCCCCTGCCAAAAAAAAGGACACATTGTAGCAGTCCTTCCATCACGTCAATGCATTTTGCTCTACTTTGGTCTGAAAACGTCATGTAGGACTACAAAGAGGCAGAAGAGGGCGGCGAAGCTCCATATAAGGAATTAATCCGCCTGTGGAAACGGACTGATTAATTCCTTACACGGCTTTGTCGCCATGTTCTGCCTTTTTTGGGTGCGACATTTCCCACCCCTGATGCCTCAAAATGACACGGAATAAATTGTTTAATCGATTGCAAAAATGTATGCTTTCTTCTTCAGAACTATTTGAATCATATTCATAACTGGATGAGTAACAAGAAAGCATCTTCTCCGAATCTGAAGCCATTGTTTTGATTCTCGAGCAAGGCAAGACGTCTTGCCGTGACACCACGAACATGAGGGCGGGACCTTCTGAAACTGGCCACTTCTGGTTTCAAATTGAAGTACTTTTTAGACACTTTGTCATTTTTATTGGTGTTTTGCATTTGACTAAAAATATCATACTGTGTGTTTTGGGTATTTTAGATGCTATAAAAGTTTTTCTGATATCAGTTAGGAAACAGAAAAGTGATGTTGGTTGTCCTTTAAGATTTTCACTTTGTTGGGACTTTAATGCATTCACTGCCAGATGCCGTGCAAAAATGTGTCCACTCCAGTGCCAGGGTTTTTGTCATTTTTACTCAAATCACAGGACCCACAGATATATTGAGTTTTGGGACTACATACACATTCAATACAGCGTTAGAAACCTTAAACTCTTCGAGTTAAGTCCTAAGTTTTGTGGATCTGGAGTCCTGTGAGCTTGAAATGGGGGCGGCTGTACAAAATACATACAATACAATACAATACAATACAATACAATACAATACATATATTTATATTGCGCTTTAACAACAGCTAAAGCTGTAACAAAGTGCTTAACATGGACAAATGGCAAATGCTGCCCCATTGTGGAAGGGAAAAACATTGCCAGAGGTCTGACCAGAACTTTATCGGCACCCCCCCACAAGAAAAAAACACAACCTGAACAAATTCGGGAATGGCGCTCCACGTCACACTTTTCAATTTTGGAAGAAATTTGGGAATGGCAGCTAATCAGTTAATGATATTCCCGCGAATTCTGCCTAGTAACAAATGATGTGTAAATTTGATGTTTGAAGCGTGTGTATGCTCATGTCAATACATTGTTACAATATTTTACAATCTGATGCCTATATTGATAATGCGAGGCGCTTAAGAGTTCAGGATTGTACTGAATTTGTTTCATTCCATGTTTTTTTTGTTTCCTTTATTGTGTTGTCATGCTAGCGCCTCATAAAAATCATTTTCACATGACTTGGGAGCAGTAATTTCATCTGTGCTGTATGTCATGCATATTAGCATATTTGACAATAAAGCTGACTTTGACTTTGACTTCAGGAAAAACAAACCTTGGCTGACAGTTAAAGATTCTGTATCAATGAAGGCAAATACTTCTACAAAAAAAAGTCATTCACACACATTCCAGATCGGAACAAGTCATAACATGTAGGCTGATGACGTGAACGCTGAACTCAACTGTCACGTTTGTTCAAGTTACTTAGGGACATACACTCACATGATGAATATTCAAGCTCTCGTTTACATATTTCACACATCACAAGGAAGCATTGCACCCCCCACTTCCAACAACAACTAAAAAAACATGTTATACGTGGCTCAAGAAATTAATTGCACTACCCAGTAAATTTTACACATTTAAAATAGTGTAACACTCACTTTGGAATATAAAGTATGTTGACTTACAAAGCATTTCCCCCTGTAGGAAATAATGTAAAAGCAGCATTTTTCTATCTTAAAACCTATAACACGTTCACTGCCAGACGATGTGTGCCAGGGTTTTTGTCCCACAGAATATTTCGATTTAGGACTACATCAATCAATACAGCGTAAGAAACCTTAGCCTCTCTTCTTTCATCAGAAAAAAAACCAGTTAATTCCTAAATTGTATGGGGCTTGAGTTACAGTAAAGTCTCGTTATATCGATATCGGATATATCGATAGTCCCGGTTATATCGATACTATTTCTATGCACGCACGGAGAAAATTACATGCAAACAGGGTCGGATATATCGATAGTCCCGGTTATATCGATATTTTTTCGGACTCCCTTGAATATCGATATAACGAGACTTTACTGTATATGGGCTTGAAATGAGGGCGGCAATCAAAAATACAATGCAATATATACATATTGATTGATATAGCGCTTTAACAACAGCTGATGTTGTAACAAACAGCTAATGGACAAAAGGGAAATGCAGCCCCGTGGGAGGGAAAAACATTGTCAGAGGTCTGACCAGTGCTTTATTTCACCCTTTCACCCGCAAGAAAAACTAAAACCCAAAGAAATTTGGGAATGGCGCTCCACGACATGCTTTGCGATTCCCGAACAAATTTGGGAATGGCAGTGAATAAGTAAAAAAATGTTCAGATATTTCCTTAAGTCGCAATTGACATTTTTTTCCAGACGGTGTTACTGAGTGAATTTTTGCGATTGTATTGGGCTGAGAACCAGACATCCAAAGACCAGGCTGGACTTGTGTCTTCCCCGGAGGCAGAATGTTGTGGTTCCATGTCACTGACATGTAGCATCTGTTACATAGACCACGCTGAAGTCTTCAAAGTAGTAAAGTGCCTGTTTAAAGGCGAATAAAACTTGTTTAGAGCTACACTTTCCGACAGCCATGATTCACGTACTGGGTTATTAACTGGGAGGGACGTCGCTCGCCCTGTGCCTCATGGACCACAACAACCCCATATCGGGCAGATACACAGGTGAAAAAGCCACAGTTTTTGAAACTGACATGAGCATCTATATAATTTCACATTGTACTGCATGTGAGCATTAAATTGTAGCAGTTGGAAAACAAACCTGACATCTTATGATTAGATGGGTGAATAAAAATTAGTTATGCTATCTGATGATTAGTCGGATGAGCTGGTGATTAGCTTTTCGGTTGGCAGGAAATGAGTGGGCTGAAATGACACTGGTGAGGTAATTGGGTGTTGACGACAAGATGGCGTTACTGTAATTAAAGAATCGATGGTTGGGTATAGTGATGAACAGCAGTCGAGTTAGGTGACAATTTGAAGTTTGGATTAAAAATTCTCTGGCTGGATGGATTCATGGTTTGAAAAGCCCGCGATGAGAAGAAAGGAGCGTCAGCGCAGAGCGCCAATTTAAATATGGAACTGTCGCGGCTTGGAATTGAAGCGGATTTACGTGAGACAATCTCTTTTGGTCAATGGATGCTACAGGTTCGTTTTTGCTTTCAACATTTAGCTTGTAGCAGGCACACATTTTACCATGAGGTCCCTGATCCACTGGTGAAAAGGACACTTTGATCCTCTCCTCTTTCATCTAGAACTGCTTCATCCAACAAAAAGGGTGCTTAAGATTGAATGTCTATCTGTGTCTTTTGTGTCGTGTCACATTATTATTTATTTAGTTTTTTTTGTTCTTTTGACTTCCTGCCTTTCCAGGAGCTCCTGTATTTATTTTTTTCTACTTCTTCCATTACTTTCCTCTTCCTTCTATAACTTAGCTGCTGTGAAATGTAAATTTCTCCACTGCAAGACTAATAAAGGCTTATCTAAGAATTAGAGGGGAAAGCAAAGGTCAGTTCTGATTTGAGATTTAGTGGGTGTGATGATGACAAGATAGGAGTGATGAAATTAGCTATAGCAGGTGATGATTGGGGAATGTGTGGGTGATGAGATCTGATGAGTGAGGCAATGAGTGGTTGGTTTGTCGCGTGTATCGACAGGTAGTAGACAGGTTTGGTAATGATATGATGACGAGTAACTAGCAGAGCTAACAAGTAGTGAGGTGAGGTGACAGTGAGTCGTTCTAGTTGATTATTTGGATGAGATTAGAAATACACAAGTGCATTTTTAGTTGTATAAACTGCCAATTAGTCGACGTGTTTGGTGTTGGTGGAGCACGATGAAGGAATAGACGCATGATGATGACAGGATGGTTGATTTGGCGTTAAGTCAGTTGTTAAAATACTTAATTAGATGAGCTGAGGATTTAAAAAAAAGAAAAAACACATCTATAAATACACACGTGCGACAAAAGGAGGTTGTTGTGTTCATGTTGCGCGTTCACGGAAAGGTGAAGCAGGCAATTTGTCCTCTTTGCGCGTATGCGGGTGAGAGAGAGTGTATGTGAGTGATGGCTTGTGCCGCCACAGAAACGTTATGTGCGTGCACCCGAGTGTGAAATGAACGCCACTGTCTACCCGACGAGGCACCTCCTCTGACCCACACGGTACCGCAAGGGAATACGGCTAAGTCAGTCAGCGAGTGTGTGTGTGAGTGTGCGTGTGCGTGTGCGTGTGTGTGTGTGTGTGTGTGACAAAGAAAATGGAATGATCACATTTTTGGCAATTTGACATTTAAACCAGTGTTTGTAGGTCAGCCCTGGTAGCCTGGCTGTGAGAAAAATGTAGCGCGTATTCGTCACTTGGACTCATTTGTGCTGTTAGCGTAGTGGATATCATCCTAACGAGCTAAATGTTGTCTGTTTGTCCCTCTGGTGCTGAATTGCATCTGCCAACTGAGGGAAGAGAACGTGAGGAAGTGGAATAGCGCAAGTCATTTATCTTTTTTGTTTTGCGCAATACACTGAACGAAATGTTAAATGTGAAATATGAAATATTGCAATATGGTCGAGATCACAAATATTATCATTTTAACATCCTTTGTCGCATGTTTTTATATTATAAATAAATATGATAATATTGTGTAGCTCGCAAGCCATATAGGGCTCGCAAGCCTTATATGGCTGTTTTGATCAAACTAAATACAAAAGCTAAAACTAAATACACATTCTCGCTTTTTCGCTGTTCATTTCCTGTTTGGGCTGCAGTTGGCGGAAAGCGCAGTTTCGATTGGATAATATTGACCAAGGTGGCCGTTCATGTTGAAACAATACAATAATGTTTGCATGTGTGTGTATGTTTGTGTGTGTGTGTGTTTGTGCGTGTGCGTATATGTGTGTATGTGTGGCTGTCACTGAAACACATTTCTCAATATTTTGCTTTTATGGCTCTCTCCGTCAAAAAGGTTCCCGACCCCTGGTGTCGCCCAAAATAGCACCTTTAACATGTTTCCTGAAATGATTTGACAGACAGAATAGTCAACATGATAACTAACGAAACCAATCGCCATGCTTATTGTCACATTTTGGTTTGCAACCAACAAGTTGCACTGTAGCGCCCAGCCTGCAGCTGCACAGGTGTTGGTCATTTTAATTAATGGCAGTTAAAAGGACTCCCGGCATGACCATTCAGTGTCAGGTCATTGTTTGTTTCACCCTGTCAGGTTTCTTTCATCTCATCATGTTTTACTCATGGTTTTGTTTGCTACTTTGGACCTTTTTGTCAGATGTTTGTTGTTTGAGATTTTGTTCCTGCTGACTTTATTTAACACAATTTGTCAAACACACCCTGCTCCTCTCTCTTGTCTGCTTTTTTGGGATCCACCACCACCACCACCACCTTGCAAATCGTGACACGTATACATTGTAGGCAAAAGCAACACCATCCAAAAAAAGGCTGCATTTGTGTCTGAAATCTTCATAAGCTTATGTTGTGGCTGAGTAAGGGTGTATGATGTCACTTATGACTTGTTTAACCCAAGTCATGACTTGATTTAGCTTGTCTGAAATTTATTGCGGATGCCACTTGACTAGTCCGTGTTTTGCCACTGTAACTTGAAACTTGAACCTTAAGAAATGAGACCTGCCAACTTGTGTGTGACTTACTGCCATCCATTCTGGTACGCATAGAGAAAAAATAATTGTGCAGAGGATCAGAGATGCCCTCTGGTAATCAGGACAACTTTGTGTGTGCAGATGGAGAGCGAAGAAGCTCAAAATATGAACGAGCATTAATCTGTGTGACAAAAGTGTATACATTCTGATTGGTGTTTTGCGACTACAGCAGTGAGATTGACAGTTGGGCGGGTGGGACGCGACATGCTGCAAAAAGGTCGGCCTGCCGTCCGCCCGCACGTCACTTTGAAATGGAAAAAAAAGCCAAAGACGGAAAGACACAAAAGCAAAACCATATGTGCTTACTTTCCACAGCTTTTCCACTCGCCGTTGATAGTCGCCATTACTGTCAATTAGCTGTTGGAACATGACTAATAATGACATGTTATGTAAGGCACGCCTGGCTCACCACATGGTGGATGGAGATGGGACTCTGGTCTGTGCAGCCATTGTCAAACAGCTAAATTTTGTATCTTAAAAAAAAATCACTGTAGTACGGGTGGCCTGTCTGTCTTCTCATGTAAACAGAAAGGACATTTGACATGTGAGGAGGAATATTGCTATATCGTATATTCAATGTTCAAGCCATGGTTTTTGAGGTTTTATTTTTGTTTATTGTATCCAAGCAAATTTGACTTTGCTGCGTGCGTCTCTGATATAGTACCACGTTCTGCCACAACAGATGCCAGGCAGCACTGAGCAATGCAGGGCAAGCAGATGGAAGAAGAAGGAAAAGAAGAAGGAGAGGAACATGGCGTAATAAAGTTAAAAACAAACGTTCCATATTGTCCTTGTCTTATAATGGAGAAATTTGCAATTTATGGGAGAAAAATTATAAAAAGGAGAAAAACAAAACAAATAATGCGAGCACAATAATTTTTTTTTTAAAGAAATGTATTTTAAAATGAACTGTTAAGTTAAATATAACAGAATCAGCATCAGAAAGCCTTTAATCGTCCCACATGTCATGATCTGGTTGCCGACCAACAGGTAACGCAGTCGGCCCCACCTGCACCTGCGCAGGTGTTGGTCGTTCCAATCAGTGGCAGTCAAAAGGACTCCCGGCACGACCATCCGGTGTCGGGTCATTGCATTGTGCAGTGCATTCATTGCATTGTATGCTGCGCATATGTTTTCTGCACCCTCTCAAGTTTGTTTCATCTTGGCAGACTTTTACTCTTGGTTTTATTTGATACTTTGTATTTTTCTGTTCAGATGATTTTAATGTTTTAGATTTTGTTCCTGCTGACTTTATTTTAATCCAATTTCTCAAATACAACCTACTGCTCCCTCCTGCCTGCTTGTTTGGGGATCCACAACCGCCATCACCACCTTGCAAACCGTGACACCACAATGGACACAATCTACAGCAGCAAAATTGAAAGGGGTTTGGGGAGTTGAAAAGAAAAAAAGTATTGTATATACAAAAAAAGATGTCAGAAAAACTGAACTGTATAAATGCACAAAAATGTTTTCAGAAGAAAAGAACTGTACATCGTGCAAAGTCTAAAATATACCGTATAAAAGCATATATAACTGTATTACCCAAAATATGTAAACACATATGCATATGTCAAAGTGGATGTGCAATTTAAAATGGGTGAGGTGGGGGGAGTGAATATTGGTGTTTAGATAGCTTTTGTTTTACGTGTCAGTTTTACATTAAACTTTAGCCTGGGAGGGAATCACAGAGCTTATTTGACGCCTCTAATGCATATCGCAGATTCAAGCGCATTAATTTATCCCGGACTCCTTTTGCCTACATTTGGAATACAAACCAGTAATTGAGAGAGGACGTACAAAGAGAAGAGGTCTAAGAAACAGCAATATATATCTAAAAATATAAATATATATAAAATATAAATAAATAAAATAAATGACAATACAGTAAAGTCTCGTTATATCGATATTCAAGGGAGTCCGAAAAATGTCGATATAACCGGGACTATCGATATATCCGACCCTGTTTGCATGTAATTTTCTCCGTGCGTGCATAGAAATAGTATCGATATAACCGGGACTATCGATATATCCGATATCGATATAACGAGACTTTACTGTAGTAACATTACCACCCAATACTCCTCCACGGGGTGGTATCAGAGGAGCAGAAATGAGGAAAGACAAGAATAGCTAACATAATACCTGCTGAATGGACCATAGGTTGTCAAGGGGTACCGACAGACTAAAAAGAGACAGCAAAAAGCAATAACAAAAGATGACAAAGGTTCTGACAGGGAGAACTACTCGCAGTTTGAGAGGGGGCCGACAGAGAAAACAACCAAAAAGCAATAACACCTCTGGTTAAATAGCTGGTGATGAGACATAGGGAAAACAATTAACTCATTCACTGCCATTCACAAATTTATTCAGGAATTGAAAAAAATGCTGTAGAGCGATATTCCCAAATTTGTTCGTTTTCATGCTTGGGTGACAATAAAGCACTGGCCATGGCCTCTGGCAATGGTTTTTTCTTTTCCACAAGGGGGCAGCATTTCCCTTTTTCTCCATATTAGCACTTTGTTCCAGCTTCAGCTGTAGTCAAAGCGCTATATAAACCAATATATATGTATTGCATTGTATTTTGGATAGCCGCCCTATTTCAAGCTCAGATAACTCCAAATCCAGATAACTTAGGAATTAAATTTTTTTCTGATGAAAGAAGATTAAGGTTTCTTACGCTGAATTACATTTTTATATAGTCCTAAAACTGAATATTCTGTGGGTCCGGCAATTTGAGCGAAAATGACAAAAACCGACACATTTTTGCACATCGTATGGCAGTGAATAGGTTAATTGCAAGAACCAGTACAACAACATAATCAACAACAACAACAATAAAAAGACAACAGTCATGCCTTTTGGTTTGAGATTGAACAGGCAAAATAAAGAAATAAAAAAAGAAAGAAATAGACATGATAATAACTTTTGGTTCCCCGCTTAAATGCTGTGTATGAGTCATGCTGCTTCGGCCGTGCTGATTGCTTCTCCTCAGTTCATCCAATGTGTTTATGCTTACAACTTTTCCAAGCCGTGGCCCTTTCGTTAACGAAGACATTGTGGCTACCACTTCTTCCATGATGCATCTGCTTCAGAATTGTTTGTGCTTGGGAACTCTGCTCCTCTTTTGGCTGGCGACCGCGCCGGCGCAAACTGAGTGAGCGGTTTGAGGTGGTCATAAATATTTTGATGTCATTTCTTGTTACTTGCAGTTTACTCAGTCTCTGTCCTCGAGTACTTTGTAGATGTACATGCACTTGTTTGGAAAAACACAGTTCATATCAGACCTACCCATTTGAGTATGTCACTCGAGTAAAAATACAAGGTGGACTATTTCTGAATGCCACGGCAGCAAAGTGGTAAGACAACGCGAGGCAACGGGAAGGGCAAATCGGACAGGCTGTGATTTCCGTGGATGCCGGCAAGATGATTAAACCGTCAAAACATTTGTCACCTCAGTTATCGTGGGTGATGAAACACAGTTAGCTGAGATCGTGTTTCATTTGGATTCTCAGCATTCATTACTGTTAAGTTTTTCACTTGTCCATGTGCGACCGTGTGCACTTTGAGGGGCATTTTATTGCCTGAAAATACTTTCTAAATAACATTTATAGTTAATTAATTAAAAACAAAATACATTTTAGCGAGTTTAACAGTGTTAATCTGACAGTATGGTATTAGGACAAGAAGGATTTTCTGCCCTTAACTCTTCTAAACGTAAAATATGTCTACTTACAAAAGTTCAGATATGTTTACTTTCAATAACTCACTTGTTCATAAGGCTCAGTACTGAATGTGTATGTGCCATAAATTGTTGGCCCCAGAGAACTTTGGTTTTACTGTTCTGTCCAAGCAAAATCCAGAAGAGAACACGCTATAAATTCTACTTTTGCTTTTGGTAGGAAGCAGGGCTGAAAATAGAACTTCCTTGGCCGAGGTCATATAATTTTTAATCAATTAATTAACAACTTGGCTTGCGGCACCGCCAGCTGAGAAGCGAACGTCTTCAACCTTCAGATGAGAAGGATGACTACAATGTGAGAACTGAACCACGGCAACAGAAGCCAGTAGATGATAATGTAAGGGGAGAACAAAAGTAGTTGGAGGACTGTTGTTCACACCAGGCTGTTATTCACACCGAGTCCTTGGTCACACCAGGTCATGATCAATAGTGACTGACAATATTAGAACAGTGCGAACCCAGCTTGATAATGGCCCATCATCCTGATTCACCACTTCACTGTTTCATCCTAAAAGCATTAAATCACTCCCCTTTTGACCCGGCATAGTCTCAGGGGGCCAACTTCAAGGTCGACGAGTCTCTGAATGAACATAGTCGTTTGTCAATCAACCCCCACAATATCACTTTTCAATGTAAACCGCAGATTCTTAAGCCTTGGTTTTCTATGGGTCTTTACCGCATATGCAGGAAAGTCTAAATTTAGAGTGGATGACGACATTGTGTCACAACATGCCAGGTGACGTTGAGCTCTGTTGGAAGCGTGATTCACGGCAAGAAAGCGAGGCAAAGAAGGCACAAGGTTGGGAATGTTATGTTAAAAACAGCTTCTGATGCTAATCCACTAGTTCAGCGCCAGCTATGCCAACAGTACTGCCAGTGGTTTAAGCATTGGCGGGCTGTGGATTTCATCGCTAGGCCTTCAGTAGTGTTACGCCTGAATCAATCAAGCCTCAAAAAAGTGTGGTCTGATTTACTACAAGTCCACTAGAGGGTACCATGAGCCAGGAAATAAATGGCCGACCTTTCTTAATGATGTCCATTTTTTTTCTTGAAAAGTCCGTCTTGAAAATGACTTTAACCGTAGATCTCCGACCAAATCCATTTCTTCTCCATCAGCCATTGCGGGTTGATAAAACTGCTATTAAATCAAAACAATATATTTGCTTCTGCAGCTCGCTACCGATACAATGTGCTAGCTCTGGCCAGTATGCTATTGTCACTAGTGGCTTGAGATCAGAGCAGTTATCGCAACCTATTTTGTGTTAGTTAGTGACAAGCCAATTCTAATTTGCAAAAACTGACGTTGACCAGCACCTTCAAGAAGGCTTTGTTACCACTTTCGCATTGCCAATTCGAAATCTGATAGATTAGAGTAACAGTTTAATCGACATATTTGATGCAACAGGGCCCGCAGAACTGATTGTGTAGGCGTCCAGGTAGATTTCTGACCCTGGTAACAAATAATGGCTGAAATGTGTGGTTAAATGCTAAAATACGAAAACACATCTCTGGAAGCAGTGCAACAGGGGAAACGTAATGAAAGACAGCTGAAAACAATTTGGAATTATCTCATAAAAAGTCATGGTCAAAATATAAATAACATCAGTTCGTTTTTCAGATATTTTTAGGCCAGCAGAGAAGGCTTTACAGGCCTTGATGGTCCATAACTGGGTTTAAGTGTGTTCATTTGTTGTCTGTTGACATTTTCTCAGATTAAGGTAGTGTCTGGAATGCAACCCTTGGAAATTACCAACAGTGAGCTGTACCACAACAGTTAACTGTTGTTAATTTACGTCATGACATGTTGTCTGTTCTGTTATTGTTCAGCCGATGGCCTCGCCGGGATTTCCAAAAAAGCTGACTTTGTGTGTTCGGCAGCGTCAAGCCCTACAGGAAGAGTCAACCTTTTGCTACCGATGAGCGGCGGTCTTACGTTGTGCCTTCCTTCTTGTAGCGTTGCCATTGTTCTCCTCGCGGCCACCGTTTTATGTCAAAACTTGTAAACGTTTGCCGGATGGTCAACTCACGCTCCAGCTAGAAGGATTGGAGGATAAAAAATGAATCTAACTATAGGTTGGACCTTTTATCACTCCTGCTCGGCCATTTTGGATTTAATAGCCATATTTTATTGTGTGTGTGTGTGTGTGGGGGGGGGGGGGTGTTTATTGCGCCTCTCTTGTAGCTTGATCATTTACAACTACATCCCAAAATACTTTGTTTTTCGAAACCGAGCAAGCACAAAGTCGTCAGTGAGATGGTGGTACAAACTGTCAAACTCATTTCAAATTTTGGACAACTTTGTTGAGAAGATGATGGATGGATGAAGGATGCTTGGAAGCAGAGAAGAAAGAAAGGACAGATGGATGGATGAGTATGGATGATGGATGACTGAACTGAAGGAGTGTGGATAAGAGTTGGAGGGATACATTGTGGGACAGATGAATTGATGATTAGGGGGAGAGGAAAAGATATATAGAGGGATGAGTTTCGAGTCGATGACGGATGGTGGTGGGATAAATTGGTGGTTTCGGGATGGTGATAGGAGGAGTGATGGATGGATGAGGTTTGAGTAAATGACAGAGCAGCAGGCAGGGATGTAATGGTGGGTGGATGATGGAGGGGTAAATGGATGGATGAGTGACTGATGGATGGATGGGTGGAGGGATGGATGAAAGAGAAATGGAAGGAGGGATGGATGCTGGTATATTGGTGAGGAGATTGATGATGGAACGGTTGGATGGATGAGAGGAGGGGGATGGATTCTGGACAAAATGGCGTATGCAAGAATGTATTCCTGGAAGGATAAATTCATGATGTACAAATGAATTTTTGGATGGATGGATGATAGAGGGTTGAATAAATGATGGAAAGATTGGTTGATGGATGGATGGATGGATGGATGGGGTTTGGAGATATTGATGGATGATCAATGGATGAAAAAGTGATGATACGTAAGGAATATTTATGTGTATGAATGTCATTGTTGCTTCCTGATAATTGTCCTCGTCGTTATGTAAATGGTTGAATAAAAATTGAAACAAGTGGAAAATGCTGCATTGGATTCAAAAGTCATATTTTTATCTTTTAGATAATGATGTAAAAAAAAATACTCCAGCCAAGGCCAGCGTCTGGTTTTCGATCATGTTGCAAAGAGCTGTCATAAAACTATATATATGATTGACTGCTCCTTGTTTCTTCTTCACGCCAGATCAAAGACGAGAATTTTCAAAGGGCATTTGATTTGCTCGCTGATTTATTTGTATGCGAGGCACTACTGTACCACCAACATAAATAATTACATTAAAAAATTGCTTTACAACAAAGATGCCTTGACAGAAATTAACAACCTTCCACGGAACACACTGGCATCCATAGGGCACCGATGAGTCTCCAGAACTCAGCAGTCGCCTCCCTACCCCCACCTATTCCCCCCCACGACCCATTACGACCCATTGCCTATGATAGACTGTGAGAAAACTTAACATGACTCGAATATACAGAAAAAAAAGATCAAAATCCCACCGTTTCATTTCATTTTGCGTAAACGAGGCTGCCGCGAAACCGGAAAGTGCGTCTTAAGCGTCATTTTATGGGAAGTTTGGCATGTTTCGAGATTGGATCAAAGCAGTCGTAATAGAGAAATGAGGGGCGGGGGGGGGGGGGGGGGGGGGTTGATCTAGTCATGACAGCAGCTCTAAAAGCCGTTCAAATCCATTCAATGCTTGATGGGACTCCATCTTGCGTTTTGCTGTTGGAGCTCGCATTGTGTCCTTGGGGCTGGATCCTCTCTCTCATTCATTCCAACCGCTTGCTGAAAAAAACCTTATTAACGAGGAACAGATAAGCAAATACTATCCTTTTTTTCCCCCGCTTCATACACCCAATAATAATTAGCCGAATAACGAGAAGGACGAGGAGCTGCCGATCCCTGTCCGGCACGTCAAGTCCAACCTGGAAAAACAAACGATCTGACAAATGGACATGGAACGTACACGCACACATCTGGACGGTCAGGAAGGGAAAAAGAAAACAAATGAGAAACTCTGAGCCAAGCTGTTATTAATTACAAGAAAATGATGATGAGGATGAGTAGAATGATGGGGAAAGGTCCAAGCTTTGGAAAAGAGACGTGAGAGGGATGACAAATCAACTGCGGCCTGAGCCCCTTGCCGGGAATTCCAGGACTTAAAATCCCCAAATATATATATATATATATATATATATATATATATATATATATATATATATATATATATATATATATATATATATATATATATATATACACAGTAAAGTCTCGTTATATCGATATTCAAGGGAGTCCGAAAAAATATCGATATAACCGGGACTATCGATATATCCGACCCTGTTTGCATGTAATTTTGTCCGTGTGTGCAAATAAATAGTAGCGATATAACCGGGACTATCAATATATCCGATATCGATATAACGAGACTTTACTATATATATATATATATATATATATATATATATATATATATATATATATATATATATATATATATATATATATATATATAAAATAACAAATATGGTATATCCCTGCCTCTATGGCTCTGGTGTTCAGGGCCTGCTCTTGGGCAGCCAGGATGAGTGCCTCTGTGCTGTCCTTTAGGCCAGCCTTCTCTAGCCACTGATAGGACTTCTTGAGATCAGCCACTTCTGCTATGGTTCGGTGGTACATCCCGTGTAGGGGCTTTTCCTCCCATGATTGTCCCTCTTCCAGCACCTCATCCTCTGTTCCCCATTGACTGAGACATTCTCTGAGTACATCATCCGTCGGAGCCTTCTCTTTGATGTATTCATGGAGCTTGGATGTTTCATCCTGGACAGTGGCTCTCACACTCACTAGTCCCCGGCCTCCTTCCTTACGGCTTGTGTACAGTCTCAGGGTGCTGGACTTGGGATGGAACCCTCCGTGCATGGTGAGGAGTTTTCGGGTCTTAACATCTGTGGTCTGAATCTCTTCCTTTGGCCACCTTATTATTCCTGCAGGGTATCTGATCACTGGCAGGGCATAGCTGTTTATTGCCCGGGTCTTGTTCTTGCCATTGAGCTGGCTTCTGAGGACTTGCCTCACCCGCTGGAGGTATTTGGTCGTAGCCGCTTTCCTTGTTGCTAATTCGAGGTTGCCATTGGCCTGTGGTATACCGAGGTACTTGTAGCTGTTTTCAATGTCTGCTATTGTTCCTTCAGGGAGTGAGACCCCTTCAGTGTGAACTACCTTGCCCCTCTTAGTCACCATCCGACTACATTTCTCCAGCCCGAATGACATTCCGATATCACTGCTGTAGATCCTGGTTGTGTGGATCAGGGAGTCTATGTCCCTTTCGCTCTTAGCATACAGCTTGATGTCATCCATGTAGAGGAGGTGACTGATCGTAGCTCCATTTCTGAGGCGGTATCCATAGCCTGTCTTGGCGATTATCTGGCTGAGGGGGTTCAGTCCTATGCAGAACAGCAGTGGGGAGAGTGCATCACCTTGGTATATGCCACATTTGATGGACACTTGCGTTAGTGGCTTGCCATTGGCTTCAAGTGTGGTTTTCCACATCCTCATCGAGTTTGCAACGAAGGCTCTCAGGGTCCTGTTGACCTTATACAACTCCAAGCATTCATTGATCCATGTGTGTGGCATCGAGTCATATGCTTTCTTGTAATCAATCCAGGCTGTGCACAGGTTGGTATGTCGGGACCTGCAGTCTTGAGCGACTGTTCTGTCAACCAGCAGCTGATGTTTGGCACCTCTAGTATCTCTACTAATGCCTTTATGTGCTTTGCTCATGTATTGATCCATGTGTCCACTTATCTTAGCCGCAATGATGCCTGACATGAGCTTCCATGTTGTGGAGAGACAGGTTATTGGCCGATAGTTGGAAGGAACTGCACCCTTTGAGGAATCCTTCATGATCAGGATTGTTCGCCCTTCGGTTAGCCATCCTGGGTGAGTCCCATCCATCAGCAGCTGGTTCATTTGTGCTGCTAGGCGCTCGTGGAGAGCTGTGAGTTTCTTTAGCCAGTAGGTGTGGACCTCATTGGTTTCCGTGATATATATATATATATATATATACTGCACATTTTTGAACGCACGGGGCAGTTCATTGAGGAGGGATTATCACGCATCCATCATTGTGTAGCTCTGTGTTTTGTTTTTCTACTTCTTCATTACTTTTCCTCTTCCTTTCATAACATTGCTTTATAACTTATAAGCATAACTTTTGCTGCTGTGAAATGTAAATTTCTCCACTGCAAAACTAATAAAAGCTAATTCTGACGGTTTGTGAGGTGGTAATTGTGGTTGTGACAACAACAACAACAAACAAACCTGACAGGGTGCAGCAAACACATACAATGACCCGACACGGAATGGTTGTGCCGGGAGTCCTTTTAACTGCCACTGATGAGGACGACCAACACCTGTGCAACTGAGGGCGGGGCCGACAGCGCCACCCGTTGGTCATCAACCAGATCGTGACACTAATATAATCCAATATTTATACAGTAAAGTCTCGTTATATCGATATTCAAGGGAGTCCGAGAAAATATCGATATAACCGGGACTATCGATATATCCGATATCGATATAACGAGACTTTACTGTATTTATATTTATATTTATATTTATACAGTAAAGTCTCGTTATATCAATATTCTCAGGAGTCAGAAAAAATATCGATATAACCGGACTATCGATATAGCCGATCCTGCGGCATGTAAATTTTCTCCTTGCGTTCACAGAAATAGTATCGTAATAAGCAGTAGTATCGATATAACCGATATCGATATAACGAGACTTTACTGTATTTATATTTATATTTATATTTATATTTATATTTATATTTATATTTATATTTATAAAGAAGACAAGAAGACTTATGCCGGTCCCAAGCCCGGATAAATACAGAGGGTTGTGTCAGGAAGGGCATCCGACCTAAAAGCTTGGCCAAAACAAACATGCGGATCATACCTCTGAAGATGGAGGTTACTGATTCGCTGTGGCGACCCCTTGAAGGGAAAAGCCGAAAGGAAAAGAAGATCTTTATATTTTTTATGACTACATGCACTACTTAAAAGTTTAAAACACCTCCACTGTATTTCATAAATGGATGCTGTAACCATGCCCTTTTTTCAAACGCTTCATCCTGTAATTCGTTCACCACATTTTGTGACTCGCTCATTTTGATAACATGCATGTTTGGTATTTAAATTTATGTTTTAATTGTAGTTTGTTCTTTCGGTGTCACTTTCCCAGTCTTTAACTGGAAGAGACAAGCACAGGACCTTGAAGCAGGCACACTTTGACTCTTACTAGAGAGAACCGCAAAGCTTTAGTCACGGTTGAAGAAGTTTAACACAGTTCCAAATCACAGCCAGTGTTCTCATAAAACTGACATACTTTTGCTAGAATGCAAAAACTTGCCAGGAAAAACACTACTGGTTTAAATAGTGGCACTTTAAGTGGTGGCAGGTGTTTGCTGACTCTGCGTTTATCATCCGGTTAAATGTGACTGGTTAATTTTTCCAAAACATTTGTAAGATATGAGTTGAGTTGTACATATTGCAAATCACATGACTTGCTAGTCACATTTTTTTTAATGTAACAACATCCTGGCATTTGAACAGGCGTATGTATACTTTGAATGTGCTAGTGCTGTATGTTACAAAAAGAGCAAAGAGACAAACAAGTCAGCTCATTGTTGCCGTTCTAGTTTCCAACCCATTACAGCCGATTCGGGTCAGCGAATTTGACAAACGACCAACGCTGGCATTGCGCTGAACCACGGGTACACTCAGGCCAATTCGGACCCGCTCCGACCCAAGCGGATAGTGTCATTAATTCCCGTTCTTCTATCAATATCTAATTATCTGATCTGTCTGCAGGAGCGCAGCCGTGACATCGAGCCTACAGTCAGAAGTCTTTTAAATGGCCCCAATAAAGCCACTCAGCAGAGATGAAGTCTGTGCTTCAGTGGCCGCATTTTGTTCGGGTCATCATCATCAGCATCAGCATCAGGTATTTACCTTGCAAGATGTTATTAATTTACATTAGCTACTAGCTGGCGGAGATAAAGATGCAATTGTGATATTGCACCCTGCAAATGTTCCGACTGTGAATATTTGATGTATTTTTCTCATTTCCCTTCATGCGTTTTATGTATTTGACTATAGAGTCACATTTTGTTTTTTTCGAATGTCTCGATTTCAATTTCTGATTTTTTACACCCTGGTATACAACCGAAATTTGGTTTTCAACCAAACTGAGCGCATTTCAATGCACCACGAATCCCCTCTTCTTTCTTATATGTCAATTCCTTATGTCACGTCCTCGTGTCGTGCCTTTTTCATTGTGACCGATGCATTAGTATTATTGAATAATTAAAAAAACATTTTTTTTTACAAAGAAGCAGTCGTGTTTGCCTGAGATCTCCGCAAATCGGACGGTATCCTCGTTTAGCGTTCCATTGTGAGCAGATGTTTTACTATAGTTCAATAAAGAAAAAAAAGCAGTCTCGTTTGCTGAGACGCTCTGTGGTCTAGCGTCCATTGTTAGCAGTTAAATTTGTATTGTTCAATAAAGATTTTAAAAACAAGGAGAATCTGTTTGGTGAGAATGTCGTCATATTGGACTGTTGTTTTTGCATCGTGCATCAGCCCCTAATCACGGCAACAAGGAAAACAAGACTGTGTGGTAAACGTGATGAAGAGAAGATGAAAATAGTGTGAAATACTATAGAGTTGACATAGATTTGATGGTAAAATATGAGTCATTTGTGCATGTATCTGTTCGTTAAAGAATTTGGGATGTGAAATGGACCATCAGCAGCATCCTAAAAAAGAAAGAGAATCGAAAGTTAGTCATGTTTGATCCTCTCCTCTTTCATCTGGAACTGCTTTATGTAACAAAGAGGGTACAGAAAGTGCTTAAGAATGAATGTCTCTCTGTGTGTTTGTATTGTCATGTTATTTGTTATTTAGTTTTTTTTTGTTCTTTTGACTTCAAGACGGCGCCGCGAGAGTGGCTGCCTTTCCAGCAGCTCCTGTGTTTTGCTTTTCTACTTTCATTTCTTTCATCACTTTGCTGCTGTGAAATGTAAATTTCTCCACTGCGAGACTAATAAAGGCAAATCCAATCCAATCCAATGTGGCTGAAGCATCTTGTGTGTTCAGCAAACAAATGCCACACATATTATAAGAAGTGCAGAAACCTTTGCTTATTTTCATCAACGAGAAGCAGTTGTCAGGAGACAGTCTGAGCAAAGATATGATTTGCGGCAAAGCAAATGCAGAAAGATTTGGGGAAAAAGTTCCTAGCATTGGTCCTGAAGAGTATGATTTTAAAGCAAGCAGAGGATAGTTTGAAAAGTGTGCCCTGTGATTGGTGAGCAACTGATCCAGGATGTCCCCCGCCCACTGTCCAAAGTCAGCTGGGATAGGTGCCAACATACCCCGTGGCAGACAGAGAGAGATGTTTATATGTTCCAATATTAATGTAGATGTTAAAATTGGTGAACATTTTACAAATGACCTGGTCTATTATTATGTTTTAATTCAGTTTATACTGTAAAATAACTAAAAGGTGCTTTAAAAAAGTTTTTTTTCTAGACTTGAAACAGATTAATTTTTGTTCCATTGATTATAATGGAAAGTGCTGTTTCAGTTTTCAAACACATCAGTTTTCAAACCGGTTTCAAGAATGAATTATGGTCGAAAACCGAGATGTCACTGTATTCTTATTAGTGTGCATGTTCACAAATATTCTTTCATCAAATGTGTCCAAGAAGCATAGAAAATGAAAAAAAAAGTTTCGAGTCAGCGTACACCGCAGCAGCAATTGAAAGCAACATAATACATTTGCTCTTGATAAAATAATATCACCGTTACCACTCACTGCTTTTGACACAACTTTTCCAAAAAGCAGCACGAAAAGACGCCGTTCACCTTCATGCTCGGATTATTGGAGAAATGATGAGCGAGGCTCAGATAACACCGACAATAAAATTGTGGAGCAAGAAGGGACTAAAATGTTCATGTCATTCCTTCCAATGTTTTGTGTTGTGTTTCAACTCCATATTGCCAATCGTCCACAGCGGATTTTTAAAATATCAATTAAATATCCGCAGATTATAATTATAAACACATCACGTTAGATTATTTGGACAGACAAGTTTTTTTTTATCGGGGTCACTGGTTTTGGCTTGGTAGCAGATTTTTTTTTAAATGGATACTCCAAAGATGGTTTTACTGACCCAACATGAAATTTGGTCGGGATGTTTATTATGAAAAGTCGAACAAAATGTCTCAGGAAGCCATGTTCTTTTGGACAAGTTTTCGATGACAGTTTGAAGCAGATAATTGGGCTGGAAATCTGGAAATGAAGTCGGTTTTACTTGGCAACATGTAATTTTATAGAAATGTCAGAATAAGTCAACAAGAACACTGAATCCGCCATTTTGATTTGAAGCAACATTTTTAGTGCAATTTTGATCATTCACAGGGGTCCTTTGGTTGGAATTGTTTCAAAATTTGGCCTTTGGATCCAATTTTACAGGACAATACATCATTTGTTTGACATTTCAACACCCCAAAAAATAAATACCATATTTTCCAGTGTATATAATGCCTTGTACGCAGGTGTGCCTTATATGTGAAGTCATATTGAGCCACAGCAGATCACGCAACTACTCTCAGCAGCCACTGACTTCATTTCCCTTTGTCGTAGTGTGTAACCTCAATCGCTACTGTAGCGCCTTATAATGTGATGTGCCTTATATTTGGAAAACTTTTATATATTTCAAACATTATTTTTGGAAAACTTCTTTCATGCATTGAAGGTGCAGCTTATAGTTCGGTGCCCCTTTTATATGGAAAAAGTTTGAAAATACAGTAAAGTCTCGTTATATCGATATTCAGGGGAGTCCGAAAAAATATCGATATAACCGGGACTATCGATATATCTGACCCTGTTTGCATTTAATTTTCTCCGTGCGTGCATAGAAATAGTATCGATATAACCGGGACTATCGATATATCCGATATCGATATAACGAGACTTTACTGTATACCACTCATTGGGGGTGTGCCTTATACCTTTTTTTGCGCCTTATACACCGGAAAATACAGTAAATAAAAAAATACACCAAAAGTTAAGCATTTTTGTTCAAAACAATCATTTTTAGGAATTGTTCAGTTCAAACTACAAAATGTTCACCATGTCCGTTTGAAAATTCATATAAAGTTTTATCATGAGTAGAATGAAATGTATTCTTATTCTTATTCTTATTGTCTTTGTTCTTGTTATTATTATTATTATTATTATTATTATTTGTATTACAAACACAAAAAGTGTCTCTAGAAGCCACACCCCCCTGAAAAAAAGCATTTTTTTACATTTGGGCTACGTGCAAAATAGCCCCTCAAGTCAATTTTACTTTGCAACATGAAATTGGCTGAGCATGTGATTATGAGGAAACTCACAAAAACAGTCCTAGTGGATCATATCTGGGGAGAGAGGGGTGTAACTCGGTGGAATTCTGCCATTTTGACTAAAAGCTGTTTTTTTACAGTCATTTTTGCCATCCCGCAGGAGTCCTTGGAATTGCCTCAAAAGCCAGCCTTCAAAGCTAAAAATTTAGTAGATGTGTCCATTGTGAGCCGACACACAACAAAAAGTCTGAAGAAGTCATGCAGGTAAAGACACGGGAAGTTTTCCATTTTGGTTTGATTCTGTCATGGCTTATCCCGGTTGGTAGGTCTTTTGTTTCCACTTGTGCTCAGCAATCTCGGGGGGCCCCTTGTGTCTTCCGATCAGCTCCCTCAGCTACTTGCGGCTTGTCCAGGTGTTCCTCGTTGTCTCGTCAGTTGGCTTGTGTTTAGTTCTCTGCTTTCTTTCAAGCCTGCTCTCTTCATTGTTTGCACTTTCTGTCAACCGTCTTGTTCCCAATTCATGTTTTGTTGAGTCTTGTCCCAATGTTTATTTGGAACTGTGAATCTGGTTTTTGGACGTTGTTGATTTTGTATATGAGCCTTATTTCCTTTTTTTAGGTCTTTTAAGATATCTCATCGCAGGGATAATACTAGTGGGCCTCAATCGGCAGTACCTAAAAGCTAGCAACCACTCATTTGACGACAATGAGGTTAAAATCTTAGCGAAAGGACATAGATGGTTTGAAAGTAGAGTAAAAGAAGCTATTTTCAGAAAACAGCTAAATCCTTCACTAAACTGCCATGGTGGGTTGAGGTTCAATTTGGATCGTTCGTACAACAGACTGCTTAGGCAACATAGGCTTATTTATGCTGATGATTATTGCGGTTTTTTTTTGTTCTTTTGACTTGAAGATGGCGCCGCGCGAGTGGCTGCCTTTCCAGCAGCCCATGTATTTTGTTTTTCTACTTTCATTCCTTTCATCACTTTGCTGCTGTGAAATGTACATTTCTCCACTGCGAGACTAACAAAGGCAAATCCAATCCTATCCAAAACTTGACAAATCCAACCATCTACAAAGCTGCTTTGAGTTCCCCCGCATGACATTTAGTAGGCATGTTCAGTATGATTCAACTCACAAATAATAGAGAATACAGGCACTTTTTAATAAAATGAGGGATAAGTAGAGCTTTACACTTAATTTGGTTGACATTTCTTCTATCATTAGTAGACCAACCAAAAAGGCTGACGACGCCATGGTTAAAAAAAAAAATCTGCTTTTTGGTTTGAATAAAACATTTTGGTTCCTTTTTGGCCATTTCCAGATATGCTTCAATATCTTGGACCATGTACTCGATGTTTCATCCAATTGTGACCAAATTTGAACCATGTGCATGAAACAGACCGCATTAAATTGAGTTTTGTTTTTGGATTGCGCGTAGAAACAAAGTGCAGTGAAATTTAATGAGTCGCCGTAGAACCGGAAACTCTAATAAGTAAACTGTGTCGGGTCAGAGCTTGACCCATGACTCCTGATTTTTTTTCCCCCTTCCCTCAAATTTGCCTTCGTGCCCATTTTTTCTTGACTTTGTGTTGCAGTTTGGTTTGAAGCTTTAATCACTATTTGTGGATGACTCATTGGCGGGCATGCAATTCGTCAAATTTTCCAAGAAGACATAGTGCAGGATGCTTAAAAAAAGAAGCCAGGAGGCTTTATTTTTCCTAACGTGAACAAATGAAAGCACACAATTCTACTTTCTCCTATTCCTCCCTGATCTAATTCAAGTCACACGTGTGAGTTTTATAGACACCAAGCAAAATGACTGCGGCTTCACTCGTATCGCGACAATTCCTTCATCCGCTAAGGATAATTTCTCCTCTCTTGGTTTGTTCTTTTACACATTATTCCGCGGGTTGGAGATGAATGAGGACACTCAACCGTCTTCGAATGGGAAGATGATTTTTTTTAATAAGAGCAGCAGCATGTTCCATTCCGGTGGTGTGACTTGTTACACCTGGGAGCTTGTAAAGGTACTGACTCTTGCCTTTGTGCTTTGGCGCTATCATACAGAGGACATCATGAGCCGTGCTATATGTTGCGGATTTTTAACGACCTTTTTTTAAAGGCCTTTACATTATGTGCACAAGTCTGAAATGAGAGTTGAGCACATTGTGTAGTATCATGGTACAGTTAACAGCTAGAAGAAGAGGCAGAGAAGGTCTCCAATAAATCTCTTGAAATAGCTGTTGACCCTAGAGGGAATATACATGCCCGTAATAATAATAATAATAATAATAATAATAATAATAATAATAATAATAATAATAATAATAATAATACATTTCATTTATAAGCACCTTTTAAAACACTCACGGTCACTTTACAGTCACAGGATAAATTTTTCTTTTTTTTCCAGCGTTCACTCAACCCAGAAGTAACTCAAATGGATAGAGTGTGAGCTAGCTAAGAGATAGCTAGCCAGTTAGATAGCTAATAGCTAGCTTGCTAGATAAGTACTATTGGTTGCTGTATTTGTATGGATTGTTGCTCTATGTTTAGAATGACTTGATCTTGGTATGTCAGGACTTCCCCTTGGCTGGTCGACCGCGGAGGATGAGAGAGTTTTCTTTTTTTGGGGTGGATGTGTGCGCGTGATTAACCTTTTCAGGGACACCGGTCATTACAGTGAACAGCTTATGTTATCAGTTTACCAAGTGCAAGTAACGGTTTATTTTTGTATTCGTGTACACCTGCATCCGTTTTCTCCTGTCGAAAAGTGTTAAAACAACTGCAAAGGAATGCTAGTGGAAATGTTCATTTTAATGAGCTTTAAACAAAAAAAATGGCTTTAAAACCTATGGGAGGAGCAAAACTAAAAATATTTTAGTACCAATACAGAACAAAGTGAAAGAAAGGCAGAAAGACTATTGACTATTTGAGCCTATCCACGCAAAAAACAGTATATTTAATATTATATATATATATATATATATATATATATATATATATATATATATATATATATATATATATATATATATATATATATATTATAATCAAATTATATATAAAAATATCAAAATAACGAGAAGGCCGTTTTAGCTAACCAGAAACCTGAAGTGTTAAAGGACAACCGACACCCATTTTTTGTTTCCGAACTGACATCAGAAAAACGTTTTATAGCATCTAAAATACCCAAAACACGCAGGCTGATATTTTTAGTCAAATGAAAAACAACAATAAAAATGACTAAAAGTGTCCCAAAATTACTTCAAAATGACCTCAGAAAGTTTCTGAAGGGCCCGCCCCTTTGTTTGTGACGTCGCGCCAGGACGTCTTGCCTTGCTCGAGAATCAAAACAATGGCTTCAGATTCAGAGAAGATGCTTTCTTGTTACTCATCCAGTTATGTTTATGATTCAAATAGTTCTGAAGAGGAAAGCATAAATGTTTGCAATTGATTAAAGAAATCCTTCCATGTCATTTTGAGGCGTCTGGAATGCAATGTTGTGTCCCAGAAAATGCACAAGATTGTGGCCAAGCTCCGTTGGAGATAAGTATATTTATAAGTACATTGTGTGTCGCTTTCTCGGTCAGTGACGATACTTACCGTCATGATACATACCGTGACGTCAGCAACTCAAAAACAAGACTCCCTGAATATTCGGCGCGAGTCTTAAAATGTAAAACATAGGTACATGTGGTGGAATCTTTGTAAAATACGCTCAGTAGAAGTCATTTGAAGTGATTTTACAAATTATGGACACAACTTGTCCAGAGGTGTCGGTTGTCTTTTAAGACAATGACTTAGAGAAGAATGTATGTAAATACACCGTATAAAAAAGAAACAAAAATAAACAATGAAATTGATTGAAAACCAAGCTAAATGTGGAAATATTTTATTATTATTATTTTTTTCTTACATATTCACTGCCAGACGTGCAAAAATGTGTCCAATTTTGTCATATGAATTCCAGGTCCCACAGAATATTGAGTTTAGGACTAAATAAACATTCAATACCGCGTTAGAAACCGTAGACTCTCTTCTTCCATCAGAAAAAAAAAGTTATTTCCGAAATGATATGTATGGGTCTGGAGTTATATGAAATGAGGGTGGCTGTCCAAAATACAATGCAATGCATACATATTGGTTTATATAGCGCTTTAACAACAGCTGAAGTGGGAACAAAGCGCGAACATAAAAAAAGGGAAAAGCTGCCACCTTGTGTAAGGGAAAAAATTGCCAGAGGTCTGGCCAGCGCTTTATTGGCATCCAGGCAAGAAAAACCAAACTAATTTGAGAATGGCGCTTTATTTCATATTTTCAATTCCTGAATACATGTGTGAATGGCAGTGAATGAGTGAATAGGCTAGTAACTTGTAAAAAGAACATTCGGTTCCACCCTTTTCAGTTATCTCAGTTGTTGATTTAAAGGACAACCAATGTCCCTTTTTTATTCCTAATTGACATCAGAAAAACGTTTTATAGCATCTAAAATACCCAAAACACGCAGTATGATATTTTTATTCAAATGCAAAACACCAATAAAAATGACTTAAAGTGTCCAAAATCTGCAAAAAATTGAGCTGCGAATTGGGCATTTTCAGAAAGTCCTGCCCCCAGTTCGTGACGTCACGCCAAGACGTCTTGCATTGCTGAAGAATCAAAACAATGGCTTCAGATTCGGATAATATGCTTTCTTGTTACACATCCAGTTATGAATATGATTCAAATAGTTCTGAAGAGGAAAGCATACATGTTTGCAATCGATTAAAGAATTTATATATTTTGCAAATTTCCCCATTGTGGGACGAATAAAGGTTTTCTGATTCTGATTCTGATTTTCTGATATTCCGTGTCATTTTGAGGCAAACGGGCAGGGGGGAATGTTGCACCCAAAAATGGCGACCAGCCCGTTTCCACTGGCTGATAGATTCCTTTCATGGAGCTTGGACTCCCTCTGCTGGCGGCCTTTGGATGTAACATCAAGGTTTTCAGATAAACAGTACAGCAAAATACATTGACGTGATGAAGGACTGCTACAATGTGTCTTTTTGTCGGTCAGGGGGGGTCCTTTCATGACGTAATGTGAGGACTCGTCACCAACTCAAAAACAAGACTTCCTGAATGTTCAGCGCGAGTCTTAAAACGTAAAGTATAGCTATATGCGATGGAATCTTTGTAAAATTCGCTCAGTAGAAGTCATTTGAAGGCATATTACAAATTACGGACACAACTTGTCGGGAGACGTCGGTTGTCATTTAAGTGGTTGGCATATTGTAGCACTCGCCAGTGGAAGCTTTGACATTTTAGCTGTTAACTTCATTCGGGCATTCCCATATTGAATTTCAGTTGCCATATTTTTCTAGGAAACTGTGTCTTACATTTCACCTGATACACGTCACACCTAATAGCTTGAGCGTATAAGCTAATCAGGCCATGGTGTTGTGTACTTGTCCCAGTGCGTGTCTTCATGTGTCCCTGCTGGACTTAAGTGGCTGGAATGTGCTAAACTGGAGTCATGCTGGGTTCACAGTAGTTGACAGGAAATTACATTTATCCCCCACTTGTAACCCCTGACTCCCCCGCTAAGTTGCTGGCAGGCCGCAGCGAAGGGCATATCACGAGGTTCATAGCTTTACACCAGGTTCATCCGAAACGCTGAAGCTGATCATTACTATACCCCTGCTAATAAGGCGTGAGATTTACAATCTCCAGTTCTTCAAAGACAAGAGTCGAAAAGACAAAACATGACAGGACAGCTTCATCCACCTTCTGTGCTGTCATTTCAGCACAATTCTCTCACAAACACCTCATAACCTCTGTTTTATTTCATCTGTCACCACTCCAGCTCAAACTGCTGTCAGGGTTTTGAAATTATGAGCTGTTGGCGCGTACGAGGTGGTGGCAATTATTCACTGTCGAGGCTTTGAGCGGTTTCTCATGTTGAGTTTTTAACCAAGCCACAAAATTTACCAAAGTCCATTAATTTCATGTGAACACACAACCCAAAACAGCAACGCCTGGCTAGCATGAAATTTGTGGTAGTTATAGTACAAATAAGAAACGTATTTGAGAACACAAAACATGCAGCAAAGCATTTAGACAGAGATATTGTTATCCTAATCGCATAATTGCCCCAATTTAACATTTTTAAAATGTTTGTCGAGATTCTCAGTCATCCAGGTCATAGTAAGCAAGAGTAATCAATCAAAGGTGAAATCAATGCAAATGGACTGATCTTATTTAGAGAATTTGTCTAGTTTTTTTCAGTTGTCTGAAAATGTTTTAAAAATTACATGCAATTATACACTACAGCTGCAGTACAATAATACTTCTCACGAGCATATATTCTTGACTACTGTATCTTCCAGAATCGTTTTATTGTGACAGTTATATTTATGCATCATGTGTATCTGTATTATACTGGTCACCAAGGCCCGCACATCAGAAGGAGCAGCACAATGTCAATGTACTTTCTGATGGTGAAATCATGATTCATCTACTTTAAGGGACAACTGACACCATTTTTTTGTTTTTTAAGTGACATCAGAAAAACGATTTATAGCATCTATAAAACCCAAAACACACAGGCTGATATTTTTAGTCAAATGCAAAACACCAATAAAAATGACTTAAAGTGTGCTAAAACCGCAACAAAATGTGCTGCGAATTGGGCATTTTCAGAAAGTCCCACCCCCAGTTCGTGATGTCACGCCAGGACGTCTTGCCTTGCCTCAGAGAGGTCAGATTCGGAGGAGATGCTTTCTGGCTACTCATCCAGTTATGAATATGATTCAAATAGTTCTGAAGAGGAAAGCATAAATGTTTGCAATTGATTAAAGAAGTCCTCCCGTATCAATTTGAGCTAGACTCCAATGTAGCGCCCAGAAAATGCACAAGATGGCGCCCAAGCTCAGTTGGAAATGGGCTGTTTGTCTGCTGGGAATTTCTGGATGGTGTTACCGCAAATAGTAGTCTTGGTGCAACACACAACGATTCACCATCGCGTTATTTATGTGTTTTCCTTCTAATTTCGCCATCAACACGGATCAACACGATGTTTTCAGACCAAACAAAGTACGCAAAATGCATTGTGTGTCGCTTTCTCGGTCAGCGGCATTCCTGACGTGACGTCACGTCAGGCATCTTCATCAACTCGAAAACAAGACTTCCTAAATATTCAGCGCGAGTCTTAAAACGTAAAACACAGCTATATGCGGTGGACTCTTTGTAAAATGTGCTCAGGAGAAGTCAAATTATGGACACAACTTGTCCAGGGGTGTCGGTTGTCCTTCAAATATTAACTCATTTACTGCCATTCACGAATTTATTTGGGATTTGAAAATATGACTTAGTGCGCCATTCCCGAATTAGTTTGGGTTTTGTTTTTTTCTTGCTTGGGCGCTGATAAAGCGCTAGTCAGACATCTGGCAATGTTTTTCCCTTCCACAAGGGGGCAGAATTCCCCCTTTTCCAAGTTTGCGCTTTGTTCCAGCTTCAGCTAGTGTTAAAGCCCTATATAAACCATATTGTATGTATTGCATTGTATTTGGGACAGCCGCCCAAAGCTCATATAACTTCAGACGCATAGGATTTAGGAATTAACTTTTTTTTTCTGATGAAAAAAGAGAGTATAAGATTTCGTATGCTGCATTGAATGTTTATGTAGTCCTAAAACTCAATATTCTGTTGGTCCTGGAATTCGAGTGACAATAACAAAAACGCTGGCACGAGAGGGGAACACAATTTTGCACGTCTGCCAGTGAATGAGTGAAATATTTTTGTTGTACTATTACTATCTTGTTTTGTATATCAGAATCAGAATCAGAATCATTTTTATTGCCAAGTATGTAGAACACACAAGGAATTTGTTTCCGGTAGAACACGCTGCACTAGTATCGTCGTCAAAAAAACTGCTAAGTGGCACGATACAGATCCATTTTGGCTACTGTTGAAGAGTTCAAAGAGTTAATGGCTTGGGGGAAGAAGCTGTTTAAATGTCTGCTGGATTTGGTGCGCATGGATCGGTAGCGCCTGCCTGAGGGGAGTAGCTGGAAAAGGTGGTGGGCAGGGTGCGGAGGGTCCAGTAGGATTTTCCGCGCCCTTGTTCAGATTCTTGCAGTGTGCAAGTCCTCGAGAGTGGCTAGGGCGGTGCCAATGATTTTTTCCGCCGTCCTAACTGTCCGTTGAAGTCGGATTTTGTCCATTTTTGTGGCGGCCCCGAACCAAACGGTGATGGAAGAACACAGGATGGATTCGATGACAGCCGTGTAGAAATGTTGCAGCACCTCCTGTGGCAGGCCATGCTTCTTTAGCAGCCTCAGGAAGTACTAGTAGTCAGGATATTGTACTGTATATTGCAATTTTGTTACAAAAACAACTTTTGAAAGAAATTTTGGTAACAAAAGAACACCCCATAATACACATTCATGACATGACCATTGTGGGGAAAGATGGCTGTTTTTTTTGCCTCAAATGTGTGTTGGTGGAATTAAGTAAACTTGAAATTCAAGTCATATACAAATACACATATACAAGTAATTGTTTTAAGTTGCTACCATTGACTACTTCAGCGTACAACCAAATCACAATGCTGGTAAAACTACAGTCAGTCATTGTTATGCTAGCATAAAAGCTGAGATAATTCTAGCTAGCGTTGAGTTTAAGAAAATAAAACTCGGCATTTAAATCATATACATGGATAGATAAGGACTTGAATTAGTACTTCTATTTTTACCATTTTGATACCTCTGAAACTTTTTATATACAGTATTTTTTTTCCTTGTCAGACTGTACAATATTACAGACAAATGAGGCGTCCCGCTCCAAAGTATTTCCATTTCCAGCAAGACGACGGTGATGAGATCTCATGGGGGAACAAGATGGAATTGCGAAGGTCTGCTAATGGATTGTGGAGTGCGATGTCTCCGGAGTGGTGCCAGGTGACTGTTTTCATCTTACCTTTCACCTCAAAGTGAATTCAGTTCCTGCTTAGATACATTTTAAATTTCCCCAAGAAATACTGTAGCTCAAATAATACGGTGTAATCTTGACCAAAGAATTAAAGGACAACAGACGTCTCCGGACAAGTTGTGTCCATAATTTGTAAAATGGCTTCAAATGACTTCTACTGAGCTTATTTTACAAGATTCCACAGCATATTGCTATATTTTACGTTTTAAGACTGAATATTCAGGAAGTCTTGTTTTTGAGTTGGTGGCGAGTCCGTACGTGACGTCACGAAAGGACCGCCCCTGACGTAAAAAAGACGCATTGTGGCGGTCCTTCCATCACGTCAATGTATTTTGCTGTGCTTGTTTGGTCTGGGGACCTCGTGCTGCACCCAAAAGCCGCCAGAAGGCCAGAAGAGGGCGTCCAAGCGCCATATAAGGAATTTATCAGCCTGTGGAAACGGAGGTAGCCGCGGGAGGTCGCCGTTTTGCGCCTCTTTTTTTGGGTGAGAGATTTTCCCCCAATGTTGCCTCAAAATGGCACAAATAAATCCTTTAACCGATTGCAAACATGTATGCTTTCCTCTTCAGAACTATTTTAATCATATTCATAACTGGATGTGTAACAAGAAAGCATATTCTCAGAATCTGAAGCCATACTTTTGATTCACTAGCAATGCAAGATGTCTTGGCGTGACGTCACGAACTGGGGGCGGGACTTTCTGAAAATGCCCAATTCGCAGCTCAATTTATTTGCAGATTTCGGACACTTTTAAGTCATTTTTATTGGTGTTTTGCATTTGACTAAAAATATCATACTGCGTGTTTTGGGTATTTTAGATGCTATAAAACGTTTTTCTGATGTCAGTTAAAAAAACAAAAAAGTGACGTCGGTGGTCCTTTAATTCGGTTCCATATCCAAGCTTGCAACTCAAACGAAAATCAAATATCCCAATTGAAATGAACTGAAATATAAAAAATAAACTGGCTTTATGAAGATTAATTACTATACTGTAGTGTTAGTGTGATGTATGTGTGCCTGTAAGAGGCGTGGCCTACTGAGTGATGCCAGAAGTTGACCTCGCTGAGTCTGCGTATGAGTTATGGTCTATAATATCTCTTTGACAGTGCTTTCAATTTTTATTTCTGTTTCACTTGTCCCTTTCACTTAACAGTTGAAACGGTGTCAGTGACTGTGGTTTTCCTTATGCACGTGCGAAGCGATTATAGTGTACAAATGGTACAATAAATACAATATAAATATGGTACATTTGAGATGCGCAGTCAGTAAATATGATGCAAATAAGGGACATGAGAAGTGCAGTATACACACTAAATATAATGCATATCAATCTATCAACATACCTTCCAACTAACCTGGTTTTGCCGTAAAAACTACCGTTTTCATTATCCTATTCCGGGTTAATAATGGAAATTACGGTTTCCAATAAAAACAATGAATCCAAAATTGTCAAAATACTAAGTACTGTACTCGAGGTTAATTCACTACAGGCGATTGGCACAATGCTAGCTGTTACCTTTCTTTAGATGAATTGTGCATGCGCGTGGTACGGGTCACTCCTGGAATCCAGAGTGACGGCTCATTCCTGGAATCCAGACTCAAGAGTTGGCATTTTTATGGTTGCTGTGTAATGGCATCTGCCGGAGAAAAATCAACACAAAGCGTTAAAAGTAAAAGAAAATTACAGTCGTTCCGGGAGGAATATTCCCACGCCTTTCCAGGAGTTAGACTTCGCTCAAGAAAAGGTAAAAATGATGAGAGTTTGTGTTTTATACCTGTCAACCTTGGCTAATAGCTGCTTGTATAAATGATTACAATTCCCGTATCAAAGTTGTAGTACGCCGTACATTATTTGAAATGATAAAAAAACGAACAAGCGGAAATGCAGACAGCTTACTGCGCATGCGCAGTAACCTGGACCCCGGCGTATTACTAGGCTTTTCTGGTTTCAGAAGTTGGCAGGTATGTATCAAGCTATCTAGCTATCTAACTATCTATATAGCTATCTAGCTAGCTCTATTCTTTAAGATCCTTGGAATCACAGTATCTCTTGAAGTTGTATTTTGGTAATTTGAAGTTTTTTTGTCTCCCGGTACGATTGATTACTCTGCACATGTGAGTGTTGATGTTATTTATTCAAATTCTTTGACCAACTTCAAAGTGTTGAAAATGGCTTGCACTCAGACACAATATATTGTTAGAGTGGAGAAGAAAAAAAACATGCAGTTTTAGGAATCGCATGAAAAGTACAGCACCAGTGATACGGCATTATTAGAACCTAGTACTTTTCGTGAAAACATGTTGCATTAAATTAATTAAATGCGTATGGAACATTAAATAAGATGTAAATATGAGCCATTACATATATATACATACATACATATACATAGTACATATATTTCAAGTAAATATCATTCATTAGAAGCATTTAGGACATTAAACATTATGTAAATAACGTTAATTGATTCTGCAAGCTTTGTTCCGACTGAGAGTGTCACAGATGTGTGCCTTCCCATGAGGCTTTGCAATCTGTATGCAAATTGACATGGTGTGTGTGTGTGTGTGTGTGTGGCGTGTGTGCGTGTGTGTGTGTGTGTGTGCGTGTGTGTGTGTGCGTGTGTGTGTGTGTGTGTGTGTGTGTGTGTGTGTGTGTGTGTGTGTGTGTGGTGGTTAGGTGGGTGGGTGAGGGGCGTGACAAATGAACAAGGCAGGGTGTTGTCAGCTCCAATTTGTCAGGTGAGGGCTGAGTAGGCCTCGTGTTTGTCCACCAGGCAGGAAACACTTGTACCACGTATTTCATGATTCATAATCAGGGAAGGGCAAAATGAAAGAGGCGTCTCGATGGTGGTACGCCGAAGTGTACGAGATAATCTGCGGTGCTATGTCGATTCACGAATTGACCTTTTGGCAAACCCCTATGTTCGTTTGCTTGCACACAATTACATGGCGAGCTATGACTCCGACAAAGAAAAATGTATCTTTGCTTCAAATGGTCTGCTCCGGTGGTTGCTTTTTCACACCCTAAGTGAACATAATTAAATCCTTCAAAAATCTGATTCAGTTGACAGAAGAAGGATGTCAAGAGTAAAGGCGTTGAAATGTCTTGAAAATGACACCAGTCCGTTATGGAAATATATCTTTTTTAAAAATGCTTGATATTAAGCATTCGTTTTCTCATCACTTCATTCACACGTTTTGCCTTCCTGACGGCCTGCATACATAAAAAGGCGCTACATGTTTTTGTCGATTTATTTACTTTGTCCATTGAGCTTTAACCAGACAATATGATGATTTTCACTGAGCGGGCAGCTGTGTTTGTTGAACCAAAATTCCAATCTGTGTTGGAGATATTGCATCTGGCGTGGGAAAGGAAATTAAATTAGAATGAACAAAAAGACAAAAAAAAATAACAACAACAAAAAAAGGGTTTATTATGCTTATTCGAAATTTTCCCTACACGGTACAAATGACACAACAGGCAGAATATAATAAAACAAAAAAGTGACATTTCCTATATGACATGGATTGTGCAACATGGAAACATGATATTTTAATTATACTAATAATATTTATAAGTCAATCCACCCTTCTTTGATTTCCGTGAATTTCTGAGTTAAAAGAAATAAGGCCGAGCGAAATCATTTTGACATCTCTTCCCACCTCCATTTAAAGTGCCTCCCTTTTTAAATTTGCAAGGTGGTTGGGTGGTGGTGAACCCCAGAAAATGCAGGCAGGAACGAGGAGCATGCTGTATTTGACACATTGTATTAAATAAAGCTAGCAGGAACAAAATCTGAAACAACAAAGTCATCAGAACAAAAAGGTCCAAAGTATTAAACAAAACCATGAGTATAACATGATAAGATGAAAGAAACCTGACAGGGTGAAACAAACAATGACCCGACACTGAGTGGTCGTTTTAACTGCCACTGATTAAAATGACCAACACCTGTGCAGCTGCAGGTGGGGCCCTACAGTGCCACCTGTTGGTCGCAAACTAAAATGTGACACTAATAAATTTCAGCCGTTCTTGTCTGCCTTTCCTGACACTTTGTTGTTTGGCCAAAAACAAGATTCAACCCAACTTCAGATCAACTCAAGCGCAATTTGTTTTTGCATGGCTGAATAAATTTAATGTTTACATTTTTTCCGTTTTACCCTTAGTTACCAATTAATCACATACATTCTGAATTACAATCCAATTTTGAGCCTTTCAAAAATTCTACCACCGAAATTTACTGGAAATGTATTTGAGGTTTGCAGGAAAATTTCCCTTTCCTCTATGTAACCTCGGTCTCCAACTGTCTTCGAATAGTATGATCCGGAGTCCTTTGCAGGGGTCATGTTTAAGTAGTAGATGAGGGTGAAAAGACCCGACAGGCAGTGAACTGCTTGCTCTGACCTTGGCGGCGGTCATTGATAAACAGCGGGGAAGGCGAAATAGCTCCAGTGGAGTAGCGGGATTTATGTGGAGGACATGTTCTTTACGAGCATTACGCCAGAGATGATGGCAGTCGGTGGTCCCCATAAATAACCCGACACTTACAACGTTTTATTGACTTTTGATTGATGATGGAAGCGCCATTGTTACAGCTGCAATGCCAGAATTGAATTGGAAACGGATACTAAATTTCAACCAAAATGGCCGCCAACGTGGTATTCACTGCCGAGGGTGTCCAGCGTTGATACACATGGCTCTTGTTTATTCAACCTCCGGGGAAATACGTGTCGCTGCTGTTGAGGTTTACAAGAGGGAAGTCAAATAATTAAAGACCCACAAAAAGCTTCATCGTTACTAGAATGATAACAATTAAATCCTCCTTCCTAACAACACCAATATTTGGGACTTGGGCCAAAATCCGTGTCTTGTCAACATTTTCAAAAAGTGAGCGTTGTTTGCATGCGTTTGACAGACAAACATGTTTGCTTGAACACAGCGCTGCGACTTCGCAAATGAGGATATATTATTTGTTTATTTTTATTTATTGGTTTATTTTTCGGGACAGTATGATTTAGCACACTTAAATTGGACTCAATTTAAAAATCAATATTTACTCCCGTAAGATGTCTCTCATCTCCATTCTTCCACATGGATCAAGTATCAACATGAAACAATCAATTTGTTCCTCTCGCTGCTCTTCGGCGAACATTGTTTGATTTAGATTTTTTTTCCGGTATTGACGAGTCGACTATTCAAAAAGTTCAAAAGCATTTATTGTCATGACAAGCGTATGTTGCTAATTATAGATAGTCAGGAAGAAAATAATAAAATAAAATAAAGCTCATGTGGGTAAATGTGGCCCCAAAAAAAATAAAGCAACTCAAAAAGTGAGTTAGTAAAAGTATAATATTAATAATAATAATAATAATAATCATCATCATCACACCTCGACTACTCCTCCTCCTACTACTACTACTACTACTAATAATAATAATAATAATAATAATAATAAATAATTATGCATAATAATAATAATAATAAAAATACAAATAATGACAACAAAAATAATAATAACCTCAAAAACAATCAGATTAATAATAACGATAATAATAGTAATAACAATAATAATAACATAATAAATGCAAATTTCCCCCTTGTGGGACGATTAAAGGCTTTCTGATTGTTATTCTGATATAATAATAATAATAATAATAATAATAATAATAATAATAATAATAATAATAATAATAATACATTTTTAAATGCCTGTTTTATCACTCAAATAATATTGCATGTTATGTACTATATGTACAATTTATAATCTAAAATATCTAAAATCTTAAATATCATTTTTTATGTAAATAAAATATTGTAGAATCTATTTAAATCATTTTTTGATACTTTTCAACAATGTTTTTGTTGACCTCTGAAAATTGCAAATGATTTAAAAAAAATCTAATAGAACCTACAAAGTGTGCTACACTCCAGTCGAACTCGATGAAGTTGATGACAACTATTATGTAAACAAAATTGTGTCATATATATTTAAGAATTAAAATACAATGAAGCCAAATCATGGGCGTAAATACAAATAAAACATGATTTTATTTTATTCTCTCTAATTTGGTGCTCCTGTGCAATTTCAACCCTTGTACTGTACTTGAAAGCAGAAATGTCTTCCTTCCCACCAAAGTGGCACTGTTACGACGCTCGAGTGCAAGGAGGCAGAACTCGAGCGACGGAATCTTGGCGATAGGGAAGGACCCGAAATACACGGCGTGACAGGCTTGGATGGATCAAGAGTCTTTACTGGAACATGCATCAAATAATAACAAACAGGGAAGAGTGGAGGAAGATAACTAAATGACAGCAGACCTGGCAACACGGAAGTGGAAACGGCAATGACCAAAAATACTCCGACAGAGACGGTAGTGAGCGACAGACAGATATAGGCAGAAGGCACAATCAGTGAATGACAATCAGCTGTGGGAACCCAGGTGAATGATGATTGGAGGGGCCGTCTCCCAAGATTGGCGGAGGAGGTGACAGGAGGGGCGGGGCACGCCCCGGATGGCAACGAGATGTGACAGGCACATGCCCTGCCCGTAAAGTTTTCTGGGCTGCTTTTCATGCTAGAGTGTGTCAAAAAAACAATCAAAACAAAATCCCCCTCAAAAATCTGCATTTTCAGCACTGCCAGATTAGCAATTTGCAGAGGAGTTAATCCAGCAGGTCACCCTGATGGCACGTTTGAAGTCGATTTACTCAAGGACTCTATAAAAAGGATCTTCTCAAACAATGAAGCTCCCGGACTACTACACTCATCTTTGCGTGGGATAGCGCTGACTGAAGAAATTAATGAACTTCATGGGCTGCTCTTGCGTTACTCCAGTCATAAAATTCAGATTTTTTAGGTGGTGTAGAGGACGAAGGTGGGGGGGCAATTGGCACGACATGAATACAATATGTGGAAAGAAGACCTCCAATTGGAATCAAACCAAAAGTCAGAAATGGGATACATTTTCCTAATGGGGAACAGATGACATCTACCATCTTGACTTCATCATAATCCATCTTTTAAATTTAAAGGTCTCCAATTACTGGTCCGTGGGCTAATTGGGGCCACATTTAAAGGACAACCGACGCCACTTTTTTGTTTTTTTATTGACATCAGAAAAACGTTTTATAGCATCTAAAATACCCAAAACACGCAGTATGATATTTTTATTCAAATGCAAAACACCAATAAAAATGACGCATAAAAGTGTCCAAAATCTGCAAAAAAATTGAGCTGCAAATTGGGCATTTTCAGAAAGTCCCGCCCCTAGTTTGTGACGTCACACTAAGACGTCTTGCATTGCTGAAGAATCAAAACAATGGCTCCAGATTCGGAGAATATGCTTTCTTGTTTCACATCCAGTTATGAATATGATCCAAATAGTTCTGAAGAGGAAAGCATACATGTTTGCAATCGATTAAAGAATTTATTCCGTGACATTTTGTGGCAAACGGGCGGGGGGAATGTCGCACCCAAAAATGGCCACCGAGCTGTTGTGAGGAATGAATCAGCCCGTTTCCACAGGCTGATAAATTCCTTCCGTGGAGCTTGGATGCCCTCTTCTGGCGGCTTTTGGGTGCAACACAAGGTTTTCAGACCAAACAGTACAGCGAAATACATTGACGTGATGGAAGGACTGCTACAATGTGTCTTTTTTTTCAGTCAGGGGGGTTCCTTTCGTGACGTCACGTACGGACTCGTCACCAACTCAAAAACAAGACTTCTTGACTATTCAGCGCGAGTCTTAAAACGTAAAATATAGCTATATGCGGTGGAATCTTATTAAAATACGCTCAATAGAAGTCATTTGAAGCCATTTTACAAATTATGGAAACTACTTGTCTGGAGACGTGGGTTGTCCTTTAAGAGACAGACAACAACAGTAATCATACAAATAATTAAAAAAATTGCAGTGGAGTTTTTATATCATTATTTTACTGACAACGTTCTTGAAGAGGTAAATTATTTACCTTGTCATTTACTTCCTTTTAACTCATTCACTGCCAAACGATGTGCAAAAATGTGTCCACTCCAGTGCAAGGGTTTTTGTCATTTTCACTCAAATTCCAGGACCTACAGAATATAGAATTTTAGGACAACATAAAGATTCAATAGTGTTAGAAACTTTAGACTCTCTTCTTTCATCAGAAAAAAATGTGTTAGTTCCTAGGTTATATGGGTCCGGAGTTATCTGAGCTTGAAATGGGTGTGGCTGTACAAAATACAATACAATGCATACATATGGATTGATATAGCGCTTTAACAACAGCGGAAGCTTTAATAAAGTGCTAACATGGACAAAAGGCAAATGCTGCGCCCTCGTGGAAGGTAAAAACATTGCCAGAGGTCTGACCAGCGCTTTATTGGCAACTCCCGCAAGAAAAACCAAGACGCAAACAAATTTGGGAATGCCACTCCACGTCATGCTTTTCGATTCCTGAATACATTTGGGAATGGCAATGAATGAGTTAAAAAAACTTTAATAGAGTTACATAGTGCAGGTGGTGGCAATCCAGCTATGGCAAGTGCATTTTAACAATTAAGAATAACATTCGCTTTTGCCTTGTCATAATTGTTTTTATTTAAAACATTTTCTGAATTTCACTTAACATGAAATATTTAAAATATAAAAGCATGACATGATGTCACACCTTCAAATGGAAATGTAAAGTTGATAACTCCCCCAACGTTGACTCTGTTCAAGCTGTAAATACCATCATGTCAAGTTAACGATTAGGATGGTGTTCTGAATCAGGTGTGAATTTACGTTTTGTGAAATCTTTTTTCCTGCTGCACCTGGAGATGCTTAACTGAAACAGCTTTTGGTCGTGAAAGGCGCTGCGCTTAGAAATATGGATGTCTACTCGTTGAAGCGAATATATTCTAGATGGCAACGTTTTAAGCTATGCGATGAGTGAACAATGACCGAACATGCAACAATGACCAATCTTTATGAACACCCAAAAATTATTTGAATGAAAAACATAAGTCATCATAAGTTAAAAATTCCCAAGAACTTGCTGAGTTTGTGTCTCCATTTGATTTCATCCGAACAGTGTTCTTCATCACCAAACCGATCCAAGCATGCCTTTACGGACTTTCCTCTGTAACAGAGAAGGAACTTCCCCAAACTGTTGCCACAAAGTTGGCAACGCTCTGTTTTCCAAGCTCATCCAAAAGTTGTCATCCAATCCCTGATCCTGATTGATTGATTAATGGATTAAGAGCTGTGTTGTGGATTTTTTTGTCTCTTTGATGCTTTGACAGTTTTGGATGGCGTCTGTTGTCGGCAGAGTCTTTTTGGACTCATCCTCAGATGATGATGTCACTTCTCATTCAGTGGGAACGCCAGACATCGGGATTGCATTTAAAGCCCTGAAATGCAAGTCAGATGATCGGTCATTCGGGATAGAAGACTGTGGTGAATGTAGATGTTCTGATTCCTTTATTTAAAGGATAACCGACGCCTCAGGACAAGTTGTGTCCATAATTTGTAAAATCACTTCAAATGACTTCTACTGAGCGTATTTTACAAAGATTCCACCGCATATAGCTATATTTTACGTTTGAAGACTCGCGCTGAATATTCAGGAAGTCTTGTTTTTGAGTTGGTGACGATTCCTGACGTCACGTCACGGAGGAAACGCCCCTGACCGAGAAAGCGACACACAATGCATTTTGCGGTACTTTGTTTGGTCTGAAAACTTCATGTTGATCCGTATCGATGGCGACATTAGACGGAAAACACATAAATAACGCAATGGTGAATCGTTGTGTGTTGCACTAAGACTACTATTTCATATTCGCTGACACAAATTCCCAGCAGACAAATCAGCCCATTTCCAACGGAGCTTGGGCACCATCTTCTGCATTTTCTGGGATACCACACATCTGTCCTGACACCTCAAAGTGACCCGAAACAACTTCTTTAATTGATTGCAAACATTTATGTTTTCCTCTTCAATACTATTTGAATCATATTCAGAACAGGATGAGTAACAAGAAAGCATCTTCTCCGAATCTGAAGCCATTGTTTTGATTCTAGAGCAAGGCAAGACGTCCTGGCGTGACGTCACGAACGGCATCTCCGAGGTCATTTTGAAGTAGTTTTGGGACACTTTAACTCATTTTTATTGGTGTTTTGCATTTGCCTAAAAATATCAGCCTGCGTGTTTTGGGTATTTTAGATGCTATAGAACGTTTTTCTGATGTCAGTTAGGAAACAAAAAAAATGGTGTCGGTTGTCCTTTAAGTAAAAGTAAATGAGTTTAGAATTAAAAAAAAAAAACATGCGGAAAACGACATATGGCCATAGGTTTGTTTATGTTGCACAGTGATGAACAAAAAATGTTCCATAAACCAATGAGGACAACCGAAAAGAAAAAAAACCATGTATGTGTTTGTTTGTTTTCACTATAAATATTTTTTAATGCGGGCTGTTGGTGGTTTTCACATTTTTATAGCCTACAATATCGTAAAAATAGGACAATGGATGGGGAATATTATTTCTGCTTTGATTTTTTTATGTCAGTGTTGTTCACATTCCCTAGTTCATCAGAATCAGAATCAGAATCATCTTTATTGCCAAGTATGTAGAACACACAAGGAATTTGTTTCCGGTCGAACACGCTGCACGCTTCATGCTCGGATCTTAATCAATTGATCGATGTTGAAGAAGAATGAACTTTTATGAAATATTTCCACCGCGTTCAACTAATTCAAGCGTATAAAACACATTTTTTGCTAAGGGCCTTGTTGTAGTAACGGTTTCCTCTTGAGGGCTAATTTGGGTAAACCATTAGAATTTTTCATCCCCTCCACGTTACATATACAGTGCACAACAAATTAATGAATAACTAGTTGTATTAAGGTGTTTCAGATACCTGACATGTTTCGGCGTATACGTCCGCCTTCGTCAGAGTGTCTCATGTCAGGTATCTGAAACACCTACAATACACTGTCTGTAAGACAAGAATCTGTTTAAAATTAATGAATAACTACTTTTCCAATTTGAAGTTCAAAATAATCACTGTTATTGTGGTCGACAGGGGACAACTTGAAATTTTGGTTCAGAATTTAGCAAGCATCATGGAATTTCACAAGTTGGATTTGCTTTTGCGGGCAGAATTAAATGATGTGGTGGGCCAGATTTGGCCCCCGGGCCTTGGCTTTGACACCCGTGATCTAAGCAGTCATTTCATCGAACCACATGGTTTGAGATTAATGTGACGGAAATGAGCAAAAACAAATTAAATCTGATGCGACTTTAATACGCGTGGACCGGCAAAGTGTGTCAAATGGAGCATACAACAAGACGTATCCCAAAGCCAAATTTTCTATGTTCTTAGGGAGCAACAAATATTAAAACAGCTTAATTTTTCCCTATTTTACACTTGTTCGCTTCTTCTAACTGATAAATTACCCTACATCTATTCCAGTAGACCTCAGTGCTGCCTGGCATTTTGTGGCATAACTAGGCACAACTTGAAGTGAGAGAGGGGTGTCAAACTCATTTTTTGTTGCGGCTCACTTCGGAGTTACACCTTCTTTTGGTGAGGCGATGCAAAATCTCCCATTATTTTTTACCTGAAATGAGTTGACATTTCGGTCCGAGATTTCATCTTAGATCTGAGAGTCTGCAGCTGGATGGAAGCATGGCTTGAGGAGCCCGCAATGAGAAGAAAGGAGTGTCAGCGCAGAGCGCCGATGTGTCTGTGGAACTGTCGCGGCTTGGAATTGAACCGGATTTACGTTGGGCAGGAGATGTGAGACAATCTCTTTTCGTCAATGTTTGCTTTTAACATTTAGCCTGTAGCAGACGTGCACATTTCACCATGACGTCCCTGATCCACTGGTGAAAAGGAGACTTTGATCCTCCACTCTTTCATCTCGAACTGCTTCCTTACAACAGAGAGAGTGTTTATAATTGAATGACTGTCTGTGTCTCTTGTGTTGTGAGACATTCTTTTTTTATTTTGTTTTTTTGTTGTTTTGACTTCAAGATGGCGCCGCGAGAGTCGCTGCCTTTCCAGCAGCTCCTGTATTTTGGTTTTCTACTTCTTACTTTCTTTTATTCTTCCTTTCATAACGTTGCTGATGTAAAATGTATATGTCTCCACTGCGAGACTAATTAGGGCTGGCTATTGGCTATCTATTACCTAGCTGACTAGCTTTCTATCTATTTGAGTTACTTCCACGTGTGGCTCACCCACAGAAAAAAAATATGCTGTGAATGTAAAGTGATCTTGAGAGTTTTGAAAGGCGATTATAAATGAAATTTATTGTTATTATTAATCCAATCCAATCCAATCATGAAAGTTGAGACGCATTATTTGCTCCCGCGGGCCACATAAAGTGACGTGGTTGGCCGATTCAGCCCTTGGGCCTACACTTTGACACCAGTGCTGTAGACTGTCAAAATACATTAAAAAACATGATGTAATGGGGGTGTCAGTAATGATCTGGAGCACTGTTAAAAGCAAGAGAGGCTGCTTTTACAGCAGCTCCTGTACTATTTGTACTTCATTTCATAACTTTGCTGCTGTAAATTGGGGATTTCTCCATTGTGAGCTGAATATTATTATTTTATTATATTATATATATATTATTATATATTATTATATTATTTTGATTGTAAAATCATCCACCCTAAAAATACACATTTAGGAAAACTTGACCTAAAATACATTATCCTGGTTTTTGAACTTAGTTAATTCACGCCATTGCCTTCTGTACAATCACATGAGACATGAGACTTCCCAGCGCTCTCCCGCAAAGAGACAGTGGGGCCCGGAGGACTTAATTTGTCCCCGCACACTTTGTCCCCAACTTCAGTATGTAGCTGGTGACATTCCAGCGCTAATGCCTGCCTTGGCTTTCAGCGTAACAAGAGTCAGATGATTGGCTGAGTCACAGTGGATCACGTAGAGCCTGTCCTTCGTCTTAATCCGCTCTCCAGTGGCCTTGAGTTGGCTTCGCCGCGGGTTACGAGTTACACAAAACCGCAGTTTACTCTCGGCGTTCCTTGTAAAATGGGGGAGTTGTTTCGTCAGATGCCATCTGCTGCGGACTTGATTTAACACCAGTCTTGTTTTTTTGCTGAGTATTAAGGGAAGGAGGTCACCGGAAACCACAGCAGTGACCAATTAGACTGTCAAACCGCGGAGCTTTTGCACGCAAACTCGATGGAAGTTGGATCGTCACGTGGGTGCGAGTATAGAGACCGATCGTCAGGCGACCAAAGCAGGGATGGGAATCGCATATTTGTCGCCAACCATAACAATGATATCACCGTGCAAACATTATACGCTAATCGATATTGGAATGAAAAGTTCCAAGGTTGTCTGCAGCAGAATAGCACTCGGCTCCATTTTCGACTCACCCGTTATTGAATAATACCACAGAAGATTCATCCCTAAAAAAATAACGGAGTTGAAATGTGTTGAATTTTTTTGTGGGTAGCCATCTAATTGTGGAGGGAAAAGACTTTATTGAAAGAAAAACGCCAAGGATATCTTGCAGACACTTTGTTGAAACAAAGTAGCAACACTGCATCTTTGATTGATGCGTCATGCAAAAAAGGAACAATCAATTCTACACTTTAAGCGATTAATTTGTTAAATAAGTCATTATACTTTGTGAAATGTCTAGTTTTTGTTTTTTATATACAGTGATACCTCGGCTTATGAAATTAATTGGTTCCCAGAAAGTGTGTGAAAGGCAAAGTTCGTCTGCCAAACATTTATTTCCCATAAGAAACCATTAAAAATGAGAATAATCCATTCCCAGGTCCCCATAAAACATAATTTTCTACTAAATAAGTCTTAAAGCAACATCAAATATAGTGATCCCTCGCTACTTTGCTGTTCACTTATCGCAGCTTCAGTACATCGCGGATTATTTTTCAGGGGAAAAAAACTTTTTTTTTTAATTAATGGCATGCAAATGCGAAAACAAAGAAAGTAAAAGAAACAACACTGCAAACAAAGCAGAAAAAAAATCAAACTCACTGGCTTTGACAGCTAATTCTGCTCCATGAGCTGTTCTCTATTCTCAAAAAAAAGAAAGATAAAAAAGAATGAGTGCCAACAACTACCGATAACTATCTTCTTCTCTCGGAGAAAGCCTCCTTCAGTAGAAAAAGACGCTACAGCGCAGCGGAGTCGGGACGAATAGGCGCAGCAGCAAAATATTGTGTTACAACACCATTCTTTAAACTATTAAAAAAGTGTTTTTATTTTTTTTTGTTTCATTCTGCAGTATGTACAGTTTTGCATTGTAAAAAAAAAAAAAAAGAGATAGCTGACTACATTGTACTTTGCGGATTTCACCTATCTTGGGCTATTTTTTGAACGTATCTCCCGCGATAAACGAGGGTTCACTGTCTACCTTATTTTATGTATCATAAATGTGCTATTGTATTGTATGTGTATATATATATATATATATATATATATATATATATATATATATATATATATATATATATATATATATATATATATATATATATATATATATATATAACTGGAAGAAACGAGTCCAAGTTTTCTTACGCTGCATTGAATGCTTACGTAGTCCTAAAACTTAATATTCTGTGGGACCTGGAATTTGAATGAAAATAACAAAAACCCTGGCACTGGAGTGGAAACATTTTTGCACATGAGTGAATGAGTTAATTGCTAACTTAAACGTTCACGTAACAATAAGTACCGGTTGCCTATGCGGGTCTTTTCAAAGAATGACGCCGGCATTGTATCATCAAAGCGAATTTGCAACAAGGAGGATCTTGTCTGATTGGCTAATCACAAGATTGGCCATAAAACTAAGCCAACAATATTTATTTTCGGTTTCGAAAGGCGAGTCGCATGACTCTTCATCAGTTTGAAGCTTTTGCACACCCAAACATTGAAAACCTCAAGTGGTTTCATGCACGCGCTAATTAAAAGTCCACAAAAAAGGCCGCGATGGGAGAAGGGAAGGAGGGAGGGGGGGAATGGGGGTTAAGGACTTCTTTATAAAAGCCATTCCGAATTAAACTTGTTGTCATTCTCTTCACAAGTCGTCTCCTTGAAATCTTCCACTTCTTCTTCTTCTTCTTCTTCCTTCGTCCTTGTTATCAGTCTCAGCAGCTTATCAAGTAGAACGCAGCCGAGCGGACCAACGCAGGTATTGATCTCCGGGGAAGGCACAATCGCTGCCGTCGGTAACGAGCACAAATTAGAGTCAAAAGCTCGGTGCCCGACTAAAAAGAGTGTTATCGCACAAAGACGCGGAAAGCCGATGAAATGAGACGGCCGAGACAAAAGGTGGGAATCAAAGTCGACGGAGGGGCGTGGGGGATGACGATCTTTGAAGTCAGATCACGACGGCGGTTTTAATTGACTTCACACGCAGTTGCGATTACATGAAGAAGAACAAAAAAAAAAAAGGAAAAACAGTGTGACAATGTTTCTGCACAAACACATGATCTAAGGCAGAGGGTTTTTTCATTGTGCAGGTGCATCATAGTTCTGGTTTCTCTTCAGTAGGGGCTGTGGTGAAAAACACATTACTGTGTCATCACTTCATTATGTATTCACGTCAATACAATGACAAAATTAGCCCTGCAATTTATTCTTGTTTTGTACAACACAGCGTCACCCTTGGGCCTTCAGTAGTGCTATGTCTGAATCGAAACAAGCTGCGACTGTAAATAAAAAGTGTGGTGTGATTTATGACAGGGCAGCGTTAGATAGAAAATAACTTGTGAAGAAAGAAATACCGTCATTAAACTGTTCAAGGTTTTACCATCATCGTGTGGATTCATGACATGGGGTCAGAAGTCATTCTTGGGTGGAGTTCCCTCTTATGAGATCTTGCCCCAAGTGGAGGAGTTTAAGTATCTGCGAGTCTTGTTCACGAATAAAGGTAGGAGGGATCGAGAGATCGACAGGCGGATCGGTCCGGCGTCGGCTGTGATGCGACTTTTTCATGGTGAAGAAGGTGCTGAGCCAAAATGTGCAGCTTTCAATTTCCGTCCCAACCCTCATCTATGGTCACGAGCTGTGTTGTGACCAAAAGAATGAGATCTCGGATGCAAGCGGCCGAAATGAGCTTTCTGCGTAGGGTGTCCGGGCTCTCCCTTAGAGATAAGGTGAGAAGCTCAGTCATTTGGGAGGGGCTTAAAATCGAGCCGCTTCTCCTCCACATAGAGAGGAATTAGATGAGGTGGCTTCCCTACTGAAGCTTCTGCACCGCGACTCGACGACAGATAAGTGGCAGAAGATGGATAGATGGAAGGCACTCTTTCACGCCACAGAAGATTGAACAACAGGATTGGGAAGCATTTCCGATGTTTCTTAATGATATCCATTTTTTTCTTGAAAAGTCCACCCTTAAAAATGGATTTAACAGTAAATCTGCAAACAAATCAATTTCTTCTCCTTTAGCTATTGTGGGTTGACAAAACCGCAATTAGATTAACACAACAATGTATTTGCTTTTGCAGCTTGCTACAAATACAGTGTACTTGCTCTGGCCAGCATGCTTTTGTCACTAGTGGCAAGTGATACTATGATTGAATGGTGAACAGCCAATCATAGTTTGCGGAAACTCTGACATTATTACCCAGGCCTACGAGCAGGGCCTGCGTGTCACCAATTCGAAATCTGCTTAGTTAAAGCAACGGATATTAGTTATTGCAACAGAATCATCGACACCGCATTTAATGCTTCAGGGCCTGCAGAACTGATTGTGAAGGCGTCCAGGTAGATTTCTCACCCTGCATGGTAACAAATGATGGCTGAAATGTTATTGGTTAAATGCTTCCATACGAAAACACACATTTAGAAACAGCACGGCTGGGGAAAAGTAATGAAGTAATGAAGTTGATATACCTTTTGTAAGTATTTAATCAGAATTGATGGACAAAATATAATTAATCAGTCTGTCATTCGGTTATTTTTAGGGCAGTAGAGAAGGCTCTGATGGCCCACCAGTGGTACAACACTCCCTCGACTAAACCAGCGCCCTGATTTTTTTTTTCTAGAACCATATGATGGCAGGGTTCCCTATCGGCATATACATGGTGATATAGTACCTTTGAAACTATGCAGACCTAATTTGTTATGAAATATTAATTCTTTGGGGGTGGGGGGGGTGGCTACCTCTCAAACGAGTAAGTAAGACACTTCATTCATTGCAAACATCGGCAATCCTTGTGTGGGAGCTCCTCTTGTGACGTGGTCCTCAAGCAGCTTGCTGCGCACACCACAAAGCAAACCAGTCAATGAATAGTTGTTATCACTTGGCAGACGACTGCCGCTTTCCCTTTAGTCCCAAACAGCCCCACAATGCTCTGAGCTGTCATGCATTTGGCCGCCCCTCTTAAGTCAACAACTCATCGACTTCACGCTGCATTTTCCGAAGCCGGTCGCCAGCTGCCCAAAAGCCGTACTCGTCGGGGAAGAGTCAACATGGCCTCTTAAAGGACAACCGACACAATTTTTTTGTTTCCTAACTGACATCAGAAAAACGTTTCATAGCATCTAAAATACCCAAAATATTATATGATATTTTTTGTCAAATGCAAAACACCAATAAAAATGAGTTAAAGTGTCCCAAAACAACTTCAAATGACCTCGGGATGGCGAGTTCCAGAAGGTCCCGCCCCCTTGTTCGTGACGTCATGCCAAGACGTCTTGCCTTGCTCGAGAATCAAAACAATGGCTTCAGATTCGGAGAAGATGCTTTCTTGTTACTCATCCAGTTATGAATATGATTCAAATATTTCTGCATAAATGTTTGCAATTGATTAAAGAAGTCCTTCTGGATCATTTTGAGGCGTGTGGACTCCAATGTAGCGTCCCGGAAAATGCACAAGATGGTGCTCAAGCTCTGTTGGAAATGGGCTTATTTGTCTTATTGGGTCAACTAGTATCAAATAGGAGTCTTGGTGCAACACACAACGATTCACCACCGCGTTATTTCTGTGTTTTCCTTATAATTTCTCCATCAACACGGATCAACATGATGTTTTCAGACCAAACAAAGTACCCAAAATGCATTGTGCGTCGCTTTCTCGGCCAGGGGCGTTCCAAACGTGACGTCACGCCAGGCATCGTCATCAACTCGAAAACAAGACTTCCTGAATCTTCAGCACGAGTCTTAACACGTTAAATATAGCTATATTCGGTGGAATCTTTGTAAAATGCGCTCAGTATAAGTCATTTAAGTAATTTTAATTATGGACACAACTTGTCCGGATGTGTGTATTGTCCTTTAAATCTCGATGAGAGGCTTCATCAAATATAACAAAACATTCACAAAAAAACTAGTGAGACGTTAAAATGATTACCGTATTTTCCAGGTGTATAAGGCGCATCCACAAGCCTTAATTTTCTTAAAAAGATGACCCTGCGCCAGGTTTCGCAAACTACTGTCAGCAGCGTAGAAGTAATGTGCGGTTCATGATTGGATACAGTATATAAAACCTAACCGCAGCCTCAACTGTAGTGCCTTATAATGTTATGTGCCTTATATTTGGAAAACTGTTATATATTATACTGTATTTGGATTCTTTTTTTTCATTCTTTGAAGGTGCACCTTATAGTCCGGCGCGCCTTATACAGTATATGGAAAAAGTTTGAAAATACACCATTCATTGGGGGTGTGTCTTCTACACCCCCCCACCGTAAAGTAGGGTATATAAGGCGCTTTACTCCCTATTTTTAAAAATAGACGTCTGTATTTCCTACCCCTTTCTCAAAATAGACATAGATTTTTTTCAACGTCTAACAATGGATTACGATCTTGCTGTGTATATGACGGCAGAACTAGTTAGTCAGAGTTAGTCGAACGTCAAACGATCAAATCGGTTCTCCTAATCTCGCAATACTTCCACTTGTGCCTTTTTTTTCTTGAAATGTCATCAAAATCTTGAAGCTCTATTTGAAGCTTCCCTAAATCGCAATTGTGGGTTCCTTCTGCCTCACAAAACGTCCACAGAATCTGGTAAAAATTTGCTTCCATTATGTTTTTTAGGACAAGTTGGAATTTCAAGTTTTCCACCAAATCCTACAAGACTTCAACAAAATCACGCAAGACTTTTTTAAATTACACACAAAAAATATCCTGTAGAGTGTCCTTGAGAGTTTCTCAAGGCGCTTAGAAATACAATGTATTATTATTATTATTATTATTATTATTATTATTATTATTATTTTATTTTGTATTTTTACTTTCATTTTTATTTTTATTTTTATTATTATTTTTATTTTTATTTTTATTATTAAAAGAAAAATCTGTAAAATCTAACAGGATTTTCTCTAAATCGTATAACTTGTCAGCAATTATTTTTTTCTGAACTTTGAGTTGATGCAAGAATTTTTTTTTTTTTAAATAAATACACGCCAATCTTGTTGACATTGTGCCGTCATGTTCTCCAACTTCCGAACGTATGCTGGACCACCTGCGAGCAATCACTTTCCACCATCCGGGGCGCTGCAACTTACTTCGATGTCTGCTTCCAATTACACCAAAGTTGGTCGACGATGAAAAGGATGGGGGGGGGGAGGGGGATTGTGAGAACATCGTCTCGGATTAAAAAGGCAAAAAAGCAAAACAAGCTCAGCAAAAGGTAAAAGTTTGTCGAGTTTAACACGGCTGCGCTCCTGATTAAAAATGTTGTTTCTGAATCTCACAGCAACTGGACACGTGGTTTCCTGCCTCCACCGAGTCACTACCTCCTTGCATTAATAACGTCCTCAGCTGCTCCATCCCAGATGACTCACAGCTGCAAATGGAAACAGCCAGAATAGTTTGGAGATGCTGCCACTTGTTCCAGTCTTCGCCGAGCCACTCCCAGCCCGGAGGGCCCCCCCCCTTGCCCTCTCCCACCAGGTACGACTGCTTATCTGGCCGCCCCGCTGATAAGAAACACATGGAGGGGAAGCGGTGGGAAGTCAAGTCTTCAGTTGTAACAGGCTAAGTGGGAAGCGTGGGGGTAGGGGTGGGGTTAAGGGTTGCATGTCACAAACAAATCCCATGTGAAGAGAGCAGCGATGCTCCAGTGAAAGGTTCCCACAGTCGTAGGTCACCAAAATAACACTCACTCTTAACACAGTTCTAACTTGAGGTATCGTGAGTGCAAATGTACACATAAAAAAAAGACACAGATGCCTCTCTGTCCAAATTTTGGCATGTCAACTGTTGTTAGGCAGTGGGACCTCAATTTACAAAATTACTTTTTTTTCTGGAAGAAATGTCTTAACTGGAAACATTTTTAAGTTTTCAGTCTATAATGACAGTTCACACTCTGAAATTTGGCATTTTCCATGTAAATGCCCTCACCCGTCCTACCGCCCGCCCCCCAAAAAAAATTCAGACAAATGTTTTCTAAAGCATAAAAATGCAACAACATATATAACAAATACATGTTTTATTTAACCCTCTTGAGTCTATGTTCTCTCTCTGAAGTGTTTTTTGCCGATCCAAGGACATTTGCTTTTGTCGGTTCTGAACAATCTTTCAAATATGTCAACTTAACTCATTCATTGCCATTCCCAAATGTATTCGGGAATTTAAAAGTGTGATGTGGAGCATCATTCCCGAATTTGTTCGGGTTTTGGTCTTACTTGCGGGGGGGTGCCGATATAGCGCTGCTTAGACTTCTGGCAATGTTTTCTCCCTTCCACGAGTGGTAGCATTTGACTTTTGTCTATGTTAGCGCTTTATTACAGCTTCAGTTGTTGTTGAAGCGCTATTTAAACCGATATGTATGCATTGTATTTTGTACAGCTGCTCCCATTTCAAGCTCAGATAACTCCAGACCTTATAATTTAGGAATTAACTTTTTTTTTTCTGATGAAAGAACATAGTCTAAGGCAAGTGTGTCAAAGTCATTTTTCGCCGCGGGCCACATTCTAGTTACGGTTTTCTTTCTTAGGACGTTATGAATTTGAGAAAGACATTCGAATGTTGAATTCCGTCCATATATTACATATAGAGCGCACAACAAATTAATGAAGTAAAAATTAATCGCGGTTATTGTGGTTTACATGGGACAATTTGAAATTTTGGTTCGGACTTTCTTAGGCATCATGGCACTTGACATGCTTGATTTGCTTTTGCGGGCCGAATAAAATGATGTGGCGGGCCAGATTTGGCCCCTGGGCCTTGACTTTGACACCTGTGGTCTAAGTTTTTTTTACGCTGAACTGAATGTTTATGTGGTCCTAAAACTCAATATTTGGGTCCTGCAATTTGAATGAAAATGACGAAAACCCTGGCACGGCAGTGGACACATTTTTGCACATTGTCTTGCAGTGAATGAGTTAAACATCAGCATCGTGAGTGATTGCAACAATGGTGAACACGTTTTCTGGGTGATTGAAATTTATGTAAAAATTATAATACAAAAAAAACTAAGACTTCCGATGAATTCTGCTGAATCATTTTTTTTCAAATCTGCTGAGCTTTCCCGCTAAACACGTGAGATTTACGTCATTCTCACAAGACTTACATTCAAACAAGTGATGGAATTTGGTCGGGAGCTCTGTATTTTTCCACAAGTATGTGTTCTCCCCATGACGGCCGCTTTGATAAATCTCACGCAAACGTGAAGTGACACGTTGGGACGTTCTTGAGGAGTGAAGCAGTCGAAGCTCTTGTGCAGGCTTACATCATTTTGTACGCCAGCCAACTCATTAGCGTGTACAAGTGAACACAAACGCTCAATCTGGAGTACCTGTATGAGAACAAGAACCGGCGCAAATGCACGCCAAGGGATACTTTGCATATGTGACATGAGAAAGGTTTTAAGCCATTTTCCTTTTAACTCATTCACTTCCAGACCATGTCCAAAAATGTGTCCACTCCAGTGCCAGGGTTTTTGTCATTTTCTCTCTAACTGTAGAACCAAGAGAATATTGAGTTTTAGGACTACATAAACATTCAATGCAGCGTAAGAAACCTGGCTTAGACTCTCTTCTTTCATCAGAATAAAAGATTTATTTCCTAAATTATATGGGTCTGGAGTTATCTGACCTTGAAATGGGGGCAGCTGTACAAAATACAATCTAATACATACATATTGATTTAAAAAAGTGGTAACATAGAAAAAAGTGAAATGCTGCCCCCTCGTGGAAGGGAACAAAAAGCTCCACGTCATATTTTCAATTCCGAATAAATTCGGGGATGGCAGTGAATAAGTTAAATGTAATTTTGGCTAACACGAATCGTTGAAACACGGGTCGTTGCTGGGTATGTTTATAATTAGCGCAATGTTTATGCTAATATATTTTACAACAAAGAGGAAGGTCTATTTTAGCATGAAGCTAGCAGATCAATTTGTAAGGCCTACTCGGATGTTCCTGTATGTTTTTTTGCGTGAGAACGAGGAATGTTGAAGCTAGTTACACTGTCCAGTGAGACCCTTACAAACACGTCCTGCAATAAATCTTGTTCGACTTAAGACGAGAGAAAGCCAAACCATAAAAGCGATGCATACGATTGTTGCATTCTCCACCCCCCCCCCCCCCACCCCACCAGAATTCATTGTGATCGCGCTTGTGGGGTCAACAAGCTGCCTCAAGAGGCCGAATTTCCCCACATGGGAGTCTCCTTTACGAGCACTGCACGGGCTTCGTCGTCTTCAAACTAATGAAATGTGTCATGAAAGTGACATCAGGATTAATGAAGTATCCCGAGATTTTCGTCACTAAGGCGTCGTCTTCACATTCGTTAACCGCCGAGACAAATAACACCTTTAAATCAAGGTTAATAACGGTGATGGATAAACAGTGCAATAAGTATCCACGTTTCATCAATTACAGCCCGCTCCCCAAAAAAAGACCCATGAAATAAAATAATATAACAAAATAAACGCTTACGGAATCAAAGTGTTTATCAAAATGAGGCTGCCGGGAGACTGGGAAAGCAGAAATGGGAATTGAGGATGAATAGAAAATGCGTGTGTTGCAAAATGGCTGTCCGCAGAAGGCTGAAGGGAACCGCTAGCTGAGGAAAAAAAGAAAAAGAAAAAACGCTGAGCTGGCAGAGGACATTTTATAGATGTTTTTTGATTGGAGCGGACACATCGCAGGGCGGTTCTCCTAATCTCGCAATACTTCCACTTGTGCCTTTTTTTTCTTGAAATGTCATCAAAATCTTGAAGCTCTATTTGAAGCTTCCCTAAATCGCAATTGTGGGTTCCTTCTGCCTCACAAAACGTCCACAGAATCTGGTAAAAATTTGCTTCCATTATGTTTTTTAGGACAAGTTGGAATTTCAAGTTTTCCACCAAATCCTACAAGACTTCAACAAAATCACGCAAGACTTTTTTAAATTACACACAAAAAATATCCTGTAGAGTGTCCTTGAGAGTTTCTCAAGGCGCTTAGAAATACAATGTATTATTATTATTATTATTATTATTATTATTATTATTATTATTTTATTTTGTATTTTTACTTTCATTTTTATTTTTATTTTTATTATTATTTTTATTTTTATTTTTATTATTAAAAGAAAAATCTGTAAAATCTAACAGGATTTTCTCTAAATCGTATAACTTGTCAGCAATTATTTTTTTCTGAACTTTGAGTTGATGCAAGAATTTATTTTTTTTTAAATAAATACACGCCAATCTTGTTGACATTGTGCCGTCATGTTCTCCAACTTCCGAACGTATGCTGGACCACCTGCGAGCAATCACTTTCCACCATCCGGGGCGCTGCAACTTACTTCGATGTCTGCTTCCAATTACACCAAAGTTGGTCGACGATGAAAAGGATGGGGGGGAGGGGGATTGTGAGAACATCGTCTCGGATTAAAAAGGCAAAAAAGCAAAACAAGCTCAGCAAAAGGTAAAAGTTTGTCGAGTTTAACACGGCTGCGCTCCTGATTAAAAATGTTGTTTCTGAATCTCACAGCAACTGGACACGTGGTTTCCTGCCTCCACCGAGTCACTACCTCCTTGCATTAATAACGTCCTCAGCTGCTCCATCCCAGATGACTCACAGCTGCAAATGGAAACAGCCAGAATAGTTTGGAGATGCTGCCACTTGTTCCAGTCTTCGCCGAGCCACTCCCAGCCCGGAGGGCCCCCCCCCCTTGCCCTCTCCCACCAGGTACGACTGCTTATCTGGCCGCCCCGCTGATAAGAAACACATGGAGGGGAAGCGGTGGGAAGTCAAGTCTTCAGTTGTAACAGGCTAAGTGGGAAGCGTGGGGGTAGGGGTGGGGTTAAGGGTTGCATGTCACAAACAAATCCCATGTGAAGAGAGCAGAGATGCTCCAGTGAAAGGTTCCCACAGTCGTAGGTCACCAAAATAACACTCACTCTTAACACAGTTCTAACTTGAGGTATCGTGAGTGCAAATGTACACATAAAAAAAGACACAGATGCCTCTATGTCCAAATTTTGGCATGTCAACTGTTGTTAGGCAGTGGGACCTCAATTTACAAAATTATTTTTTTTCTGGAAGAAATGTCTTAACTGGAAAAATTTTTAAGTTTTCAGTCTATAATGACAGTTCACACTCTGAAATTTGGCATTTTCCATGTAAATGCCCTCACCCGTCCTACCGCCCGCCCCCCAAAAAAAATTCAGACAAATGTTTTCTAAAGCATAAATATGCATCAACATATATAACAAATACATGTTTTATTTAACCCTCTTGAGTCTATGTTCTCTCTCTGAAGTGTTTTTTGCCGATCCAAGGACATTTGCTTTTGTCGGTTCTGAACAATCTTTCAAATATGTCAACTTAACTCATTCATTGCCATTCCCAAATGTATTCGGGAATTTAAAAGTGTGATGTGGAGCATCATTCCCGAATTTGTTCGGGTTTTGGTCTTACTTGCGGGGGGGTGCCGATATAGCGCTGCTTAGACTTCTGGCAATGTTTTCTCCCTTCCACGAGTGGTAGCATTTGACTTTTGTCTATGTTAGCGCTTTATTACAGCTTCAGTTGTTGTTGAAGCGCTATTTAAACCGATATGTATGCATTGTATTTTGTACAGCTGCTCCCATTTCAAGCTCAGATAACTCCAGACCTTATAATTTAGGAATTAACTTTTTTTTTCTGATGAAAGAACATAGTCTAAGGCAAGTGTGTCAAAGTCATTTTTCGCCGCGGGCCACATTCTAGTTACGGTTTTCTTTCTTAGGCCGTTATGAATTTGAGAAAGACATTCGAATGTTGAATTCCGTCCATATATTACATATAGAGCGCACAACAAATTAATGAAGTAAAAATTAATCGCGGTTATTGTGGTTTACATGGGACAATTTGAAATTTTGGTTCGGACTTTCTTAGGCATCATGGCACTTGACATGCTTGATTTGCTTTTGCGGGCTGAATAAAATGATGTGGCGGGCCAGATTTGGCCCCTGGGCCTTGACTTTGACACCTGTGGTCTAAGTTTTTTTTACACTGAACTGAATGTTTATGTTGTCCTAAAACTCAATATTTGGGTCCTGCAATTTGAGTGAAAATGACGAAAACCCTGGCACGGCAGTGGACACATTTTTGCACATTGTCTTGCAGTGAATGAGTTAAACATCAGCATCGTGAGTGATTGCAACAATGGTGAACACGTTTTCTGGGTGATTGAAATTTATGTAAAAATTATAATACAAAAAAAACTAAGACTTCCGATGAATTCTGCTGAATCATTTTTTTTCAAATCTGCTGAGCTTTCTCGCTAAACACGTGAGATTTACGTCATTCTCACAAGACTTACATTCAAACAAGTGATGGAATTTGGTCGGGAGCTCTGTATTTTTCCACAAGTATGTGTTCTCCCCATGATGGCCGCTTTGATAAATCTCACGCAAACGTGAAGTGACACGTCGGGACGTTCTTGAGGAGTGAAGCAGTCGAAGCTCTTGTGCAGGCTTACATCATTTTGTACGCCAGCCAACTCATTAGCGTGTACAAGTGAACACAAACGCTCAATCTGGAGTACCTGTATGAGAACAAGAACCGGCGCAAATGCACGCCTAGGGATACTTTGCATATGTGACATGAGAAAGGTTTTAAGCCATTTTCCTTTTAACTCATTCACTTCCAGACCATGTCCAAAAATGTGTCCACTCCAGTGCCAGGGTTTTTGTCATTTTCTCTCTAACTGTAGAACCAAGAGAATATTGAGTTTTAGGACTACATAAACATTCAATGCAGCGTAAGAAACCTGGCTTAGACTCTCTTCTTTCATCAGAATAAAAGATTTATTTCCTAAATTATATGGGTCTGGAGTTATCTGACCTTGAAATGGGGGCAGCTGTACAAAATACAATCTAATACATACATATTGATTTAAAAAAGTGGTAACATAGAAAAAAGTGAAATGCTGCCCCCTCGTGGAAGGGAACAAAAAGCTCCACGTCATATTTTCAATTCCGAATAAATTCGGGGATTGCAGTGAATAAGTTAAATGTAATTTTGGCTAACACGAATCGTTGAAACACGGGTCGTTGCTGGGTATGTTTATAATTAGCGCAATGTTTATGCTAATATATTTTACAACAAAGAGGAAGGTCTATGTCAGCATGAAGCTAGCAGATCAATTTGTAAGGCCTACTCGGATGTTCCTGTATGTTTTTTTGCGTGAGAACGAGGAATGTTGAAGCTAGTTACACTGTCCAGTGAGACCCTTACAAACACGTCCTGCAATAAATCTCGTTCGACTTAAGACGAGAGAAAGCCAAACCATAAAAGCGATGCATACGATTGTTGCATTCTCCCCCCCCCCCCCCCCCGCCCCACCAGAATTCATTGTGATCGCGCTTGTGGGGTCAACAAGCTGCCTCAAGAGGCCAAATTTCCCCACATGGGCGTCTCCTTTACGAGCACTGCACGGGCTTCGTCGTCTTCAAACTAATGAAATGTGTCATGAAAGTGACATCAGGATTAATGAAGTATCCCGAGATTTTCGTCACTAAGGCGTCGTCTTCACATTCGTTAACCGCCGAGACAAATAACACCTTTAAATCAAGGTTAATAACGGTGATGGATAAACAGTGCAATAAGTATCCACGTTTCATCAATTACAGCCCGCTCCCCAAAAAAAGACCCATGAAATAAAATAATATAACAAAATAAACGCTTACGGAATCAAAGTGTTTATCAAAATGAGGCTGCCGGGAGACTGGGAAAGCAGAAATGGGAATTGAGGATGAATAGAAAATGCGTGTGTTGCAAAATGGCTGTCCGCAGAAGGCTGAAGGGAACCGCTAGCTGAGGAAAAAAAGAAAAAGAAAAAACGCTGAGCTGGCAGAGGACATTTTATAGATGTTTTTTGATTGGAGCGGACACATCGCAGGGTGTCTGCTGGACATCTGTGTGCCTGTCTTCTGGATGCGTGCCTTGCTTTGATGAAGAAAAGCACCTCATTTGTAGTCGATAGCGTCGTCTTGGGTTCCTATCGGTCAATTCTGTCTGACCTTCAGCGTTAGCCGTACAGTCGACCAAACACACCGCTCTTCGTGTGTGTGTGTGTGTGTGCGTGTGTGTGTGTGTGTGTGTGTGTGTGTGTGTGTATATGTGTGTGTGTGAGCATGCCTGCGCGGGAATGCCACGCAATTTAGCAAAACAGCGCTTTTGCAATCCTACTGTGGCTTTAGCAACAAATACGTCGCACGTCACGACTGATTATTGAGTTAATTGATTATTATTTGTGTGGATGATCGCACCATTGAAGAATTGGAAGGAAATCAAAGACACACAGCGTCCGATTGATTGAGGATTAAAATGCCCGAGATCAACAACACCGCTTGATTGCAGATTTGCGTAATTGACACGTTTATTGTCTGAACTGCTGACATGATTTTGAACTTTTGAGTGGTTCTACATTAATGTGTCTGTCAAGAGTGATGAAAAATCTTTGAGAAATTTGGATTGACAATGTCCTCATGAACAATTATTTCAGTTGAAGAAGTTTTATTCTTTGTCGGCAATGTGGCAAGAAAAAATTAGTTCTGTACAAAAATATCTTTAAAAAGAAATTTTAAAAGAAATTGGCATTCTCCTTGTGAAGAAAAATGAAAGAAAATGTATCAAATAAAGTATAAATATAAAATAAAAATACATTGCCATTCGCCTTGTGAAAAACTTAAAATAAAATGTATAAAATAATTTAAAATACTGATAAAATGTAAAAAATGTTTAAAAAATTATAGAAATGTGTGATTTAAAAATTCGAATAAAATGTATAAAATAAATATAAATATTAAATTATTTGCCATTCTCCTTGTGAAAAGTTTCAAATAAAATGTACACAATAAAATCATATGAAATATAAATAAAATAAAATAAAATAAAAGTTCAAAAGAAATACAGAATTTTGTAATTTAAAAATTCTAATAAATGTATCAAATAAAATATAAATATAAAATAAAAATAAATTTGCATTCTCCTTGTAAAATATTTTGAATAAAATGTATAAAATAAAATATTAATATAAAATACAAATAAA